>NC_044555.1:36000052-36301079 GCF_007565055.1 Rhinopithecus roxellana | reverse complement strand
TTAAACTGTGAGCTTTAACAAGTAATAAAATAAATTCCATTTTGTACATGCTGCAAACAATAGTATAACCATTTACATATCTCTTCTAGCTCCAGAGTGTACACATACTGGTGAACCTTTCAAAGATGCAGAGTTGTTAAAGTTTTCTTTCCTGGTTAGCTCTTTTGTTCTGGTCTCTAAAGAGTTGGGCACTTTTAAATAAGGTAGGTTTAAAAATGGAGACTGCAAACTGGTTTGAACAGTACTGGGAAGCCAGCTTAAGGGGCAAATGTTTGAATTCAGCAACTCTCAAATTTCCTTTGATCTTTTCCTCTTGTGTTTGTTTACACTGACTATGGTTCTTTAGCTCTTGAGTAGCCTAAATATCTTAACTTATGGACAGAGCTACCTGATGATAACCTGCAACCCTTTTGGCAATGCACACATAGTTTATATATTCTTCTATGTATGTAATTCTGGTATTTGTCTTATCTCTAGGTATTGGATATTGGTAATGAAATTGTGGGTCTGAGGCAAAGACATGCAGCGAATGTGCCACTGGTGTTTAGGAAAATGGGTCACAGATGAGCCAGGACATCATTTCCCTTGATCCTGGTCATGGGGTAAGTGGGTAGTGCCTGAGGTAGTCAGAGCCATAGAAGTCCATGGAACAACCAGAGCCCCTGTTCCTTGTTAAGAGCAGTCTTATATACAGACTTAAGTGTGCTTTCCTAATATTATCACTTTCTATAAATGGAAAAGCAATGATCTTAGCTCATGCTACCCAAAGTGTAGCATTCAACAACCAGCATCATCATCATTTGGGGGCATGTGAAAAATGCAGAACCTAATTTCCCATATAATGAATCAGAATCTATATTTTCACAGTTTTCCCCAGTTGATTCATATGCACATTACAGTTTGAGAATCTCTGGATTAAGCAATATCCTTGGTGCCCAGATGGTTTCCAACCTTATCTGCACTTCAGACCAACTAGAGTAATTAAAAAAAAATCTTGATGTCCAGAATACACCATAACTAGAATCTCTAAGACTCGATCTGAGACATGGTGCTTGTAAGACTTCACCTAGTGATTCCCATGTACAACCAATGTTGAACATCGCTGATCTAGCAGCTTGTCCATTTCTAATAGGTAGGTACTGCATGTCACAAGATACCAAGAATCCGAAAAAAGGTATAAAATTATAGTCAGCTGCTCAAGGTTGCTTGTACAATTCTAATACGCATGGGTCAGTGTTTGATGAGGCCGATGAATTTGGAAGAAATTGTGTACTGTGGAGATAGACATAACTCATATAAGCCTTTGTAAATGATTACAACTTTTACTTGGGTTTTAGGTATCGTTGTCAATAAAATAATTCAAGGTTCTAACCCCAGACAAACAAACTGTGTCTCTTTTTTCTAATTATATCACCCTTGGGACCATGGCTACTGGTGCCCTGGTGTGAGTTCCAGAGTAACATCTTTAACCAATGTTAGGTCTAAATACTTTATGTTTCTCTCAATCAACTTAGGTTACCCCTTGCTTTTTTGCTTTACCTTGTGTCTACCATTAAATTTTTAAAAGTTGCAACCCATTTTTTTCTTGGAAAACTGTCACACAAAAAATGTTATTTTGATAGCCACAACTGAGAGATTTTATTAAACTATTTATGTATGTAAAAGACTCTGTCAGAAAGAAAAACCATAACAAAGTAAAATAAAAAATACTGAAAGCCATGGAAATGGGAAGAATGAAGAGATATTTTTTTCATTCTGGCTTTAGGATGCTTTTATGAAAATTTTATAATAACTCTTGGGAACTACACCAAAAGTTCGTGGCATCCTGGTTTCTTCTGTTACCACCACCAGAGATTTAAGGAGGTGCTGTTTTAGAGTTATGATTTTGGGGACTCAGCTTTGGCTCCTTTTTGTTTGTATCTCTCAGTAGTGACTTAGCACTCATACCAGCTGCTGATCATGTAAAGTATTTGTATAAAGTTTCCAGTGCTGTTGTAACAAATTATCACAAACTCCATGGCTTAAAATAAAGGGAATTTATTCTCTCATAGTTCTGGAGACCAAAAGTCCAAACTCAGTATCACTGGGCCGAAAGTAAGGTGTGAGCAGGTGAGGGCCACACTCTTTCTACAGGATCTAGAGGGGTTATATGTTCCTTGCCCCTTCTAGCTTCTGGTGGCTGCTGGTATTCCTTGGTTTGTGGCTGTATCACTCCAATCTCTGCCTCCGTCTTCATGTTACTCTCTCCTGTGTGTGTGTTTCTTATCTCCTCTGTCTCTTTCTTATGAGTACACATGTGATTGTATTTAGAACCCATTCAGATAATCTGGGATACTCTCTTCTTCTTAAGATCTTTAACTTAATCACATCTGCAAAAACCCTTTTTCCATGTAAGGCAACATTTATAGGTTCCAGGAATTTATTTAAGTAGTGCAAAGGACCTCTGAATGAGCGATAAATCACAGGTATATATTATATTACAGTGCATACATAAGAAGGTTTCTTACAGAAATTGTGTTTCTGGACACCTTTGTTTATCATCCATGGCTATCATTTCCAGCCCAAACTTTTTTGTCTGGATCCTCATCATATCAAATTTCATTTGCTAATTTCACCCTGGCTGTATCAGTATTTCAAGTCAGTATCTTTTCCTTCTCAATATTCCTTGTCCATTTCATAAAGTGGTCTTTCATAAAGTGGTCTTATGTAACGTGGGTGTCACTGAAGTAGAGTTGACCTAGCAGAAGTTTGCAGCTAGTGGATTAGCTTGCACATTCAAGTAGATACTTCTAGACAGGACCTATGGATCTAATGTCTACAAATGAAGAGTTTAATGCCTCATATATGAAATAATTGTTAATATACAATTTCATTAAGAGGTAAACAAAACATAATGCAAAATGTACATAAATCACATTATAAGGCACAGAAATCTAGGTACAGCTCATGACTTTAAAAAAATCAACATCACGTGAAACTACCTTTTAGCTCTAGAAACTATCTGGTATTTTCCTTGTTTCAGCTGATTTCTTTACTCTATTAACACTCTTAGGAATCAAATGAATATGGTAGCCATGTTTCTTTAACTGGAATGAGCCTTTGAACACGCAGGTTATGTTTCTCAGATGCCTCTTAACTTCTCTTCTGCTTTGTTCATGACTGTGATCCCAGTGCTTAGCCAAATGTCAGTCACATAGTAGATGCTTAAACGTTACTTGACAAATTAATGGAAATAAAGACTATCTTCTGATTTTAGGGCAATACCCCAAACTGGATGATTTCTGATTAAAGCAAACTGGTAGCATCTAGTAATAATCATAAACAGTGTCTGTGCCTAAATTATTAATGGAAATACCACTTAAAGATTCTGTACTTTCTTTGAGAACATTCCAAATATTTTTGACATAGTAAGTTTTAAGAACGTTTTTAGTATATTTTCTACATTCATTATCTAGTCTTGGCTCTATGGAGTGGCCAATACTTATTTAAAATAGTGTCATAGAAGCTATGGAGCAAACCATTCTTCTCATTCTGACTCAGTGCTTATTTTTTCAATTTTCTCACTAGTTTTTTCACAAATGTGTGTATCTATATATTTTTGTTTGTTATTGAATGACCACTAGAAATTGACATATGTAGAAAAGTTCATTTACACAGTCTTACTTAAGATCTGTACCTGAAAACATAGATTACATACATATGTATGCATTAGAAAATATTAATCATATACCCAACATGGAGAAAATGTACTTATTGGAATGAGAAACTAGTGGCAAGTGGCATAGAATAATGTTTTAAAAATTGTAGCTATGGTAAATAAAAATATGTTTCAATTACTATAAAGTCAGTGTGCATTTCCTAGCATAAGTCCAGGCTCACTAGTCAGTTAATGGTCTGAAACTGGGTAATCATGGCACAAAATTAAATTTAAAAAGTTATGGTAATAAGAAAAGACCAAGAATAGCCAAAGCTATCCTGAACAAAAAGATTAAAACTAGAGAAATCACATTACCTGACTATACTACAGAGCTGTATTAAACAAAAAAGCATGATATTGGCATAAAAACAGACACATACATGAATGGAAGAGAACAGAGAACCCAGAAACAAATCCACACACTTACAGTAAACTCATTTTTGAGAAGGTATCAAGAACATACACTGGGGAAAAGGCAATCTCTTCAATAAATGGTGCTAGGAAAACCGGATGTTGATATGCAGAAGAATAAAGCTAGACCATCATCTCTCACCATATACAAAAATCAAATCAAAATGGATTAACGACTTAAATCTATGACTTCAAACTATGAAACTACTATGAAAACATTAGGGAATTTCTACAAGACATTTGCCTGGGCAAGCATTTCTTGAGTAATACCCCACAAGTACCGGAAACCAAAGCAAAATGGACCAAGGGATCACATCAAGTTAAAAACTTCTGTACAGCAAAGGATACCAAGTGAAGAGACAACCCATACAATGGGAAAAAGTATTTGCAAACTACCCGTCTCACAAGGGATTAGTGACCAGAATACATAAAGAGTTCAAACAATTCTGTAGGAACAAATGTAATAGCTCAATCACAAATGGGTAAAATATTTGAAAAAAATTACTTAAAAAAAACATACAAGTGACAAACAGGCATATGAAAAGGTACACAACATCATTGATTATCAGAGAAATGCAAATCAAAACTACAATGAAGTATCATTTCACCCCAGTTAAAATGGCTTTTATCCCAAAATCAGGCAGTATCATATGCTGGCAAGGATGTACGGAAAAGGGAACTCTTGTACACTGTTGGTGAGAATGTAAATTAGTACAACCCCTATGGAGAACAGTTTGGAAGTTCCTCACAAAACTAAATACTGAGCTACCATATGATCCAGCAATATCACTGGTGGTTATATTCCAAAAGAAAGACATACTGAGGGTGTATGCTGGTTCTATTTCCAGTATATCAAAAAGACAGATGCACTCCTGTGTTGGTTGCAGCACTGTTTGCAATAGCTAAGATTTAGAAGCAACCTAAGTGTTCATCAACAGATGAATGGATAAAGAAAATGTGGTGCATATACACAATGGAATACAATTCAGCCAGACGAAGAATGAGACTGTCATTTGCAACAACGTGGATGGAACTGAACATCATTATATTGAGTGAAATATTCAGGCACAGACAGATAAACATCACATGTTCTCAATTATTTGTGGGATCCAAAAATTAAAATAATTGAACACACGGAGCCAGTGTAGAAGGATGGTTATCAGAGGCTGGGAAGGGTAGTTGAGGGGGTGGTGGGTGGGGAGGTGGGGATGGTTAATGGGTATAAAAAAAATAGAAAGAATGAATAAGATTTAGTATTTGATAGCACAACAGGGCAACTATAGCCAAAATAACTTATTTGCACATTTGAAAATATCTAAAAAAGTGTAACTGGAATATTTACAACACAGAGGATAAATACTTGAGGGGATGTATACCCCATTTTCTCTGTTGTGATTGTTATGCATTGCATACCTGTGTCAAAATATCTCATGTACCCCATAAATATATACACCTACCATGTACCCACAAAGTTTAAAAATGAGAAAAGCTGTAGTAATAGGAATCTAATTATTGCAAACTTGTTCTTTTTTCTTGTGACAATTCCCAGATGTAGTTATACAGATCTCAAACATGTGGGGAGAATGTTAATATCTTCATATGCTGCTTAACTCTTTAGTATATTAATGAGTTAAAAGAATTGGTTTCTTAGGACACATTAATGTAGCCAAATTCAGCAGAGAGAATGATTGCTTGGTAATAGGAAGGACAGTTAATCTCAGTATGTTCTCATCACACAGTTTGTGGAATTTTTACCCACAGAACTAAGGAGGACAAGACATTTTGCATAGCATAGGTATCCCTGTATCAGTAGTTCTCTGGCTCAATGCCAGAACTTATTTAACTGATTTCATTTTGTAGAAGTTCCCTAAAATGTGATATGTTCTTTTCCCATTTTATAAAGTATGTTATCCTGTCATGTAATCTGTCATTAATGGCTTAGAATCACTGTTTCAGACCTGAAAATGTAGTTTTGGTTAAAATTTAGGTGGTATAATGACCTCAGCGATTCTGTAGGACTCCTTTTTTTTTTTTTTTTAAGGACTCTGATGTGAGTTTTTAGGTACAACAAATGAATGTCTTGAGCAATATGATATAGCTATCTTTATGCACAATTAATGGATTGAATGCTAAAACCAAGAAGTATTTTTTTTATTCTCCATAAAATCATCTTCACTGTTTCTATAATTTATTTTTGACTTGCAGGATTCAGAACACTGTATCTTACTTCTCTGTTCTTTACAGCACAGATCATGGACTTCATCAGCTCATATGTAATTCTCTTACCTGCATTATTTACTATCAGCATGTTAGGAAATTAGCCATTATCATTTCATGAAATTGTTCTTTGATAGAGGGTATAAGGTATATCTCAAGGGTGACAAATTCTTTGTCATTATAACCAGGTGACAGCAGTCCTGCTGATGAAAAGCTGTGCTTCAATGTTTTCCAACCCTTCCATAATATTTGACTTCTAATAGAATTCTAAGCAAAGTAATATTAAAGTGTCTCACTTCTCTGTGAAGATCAGAATGAAAGCCTTGCATTATCCTTACATAATGGATCAACTTTCCCAAGACATTTAATCTGTCATAATATATCACATTATGAAGAGGACCTAGTTTCATAAGATCAATGAGGTAACATCCTGGAAACAGAGATGTGAGATATATATATATATATATATATATGCCCTGGAGAACTAACCTTGCCTTTTCATAGTAAACTGTGCAAATATCCAAAAAAGTGGTTTTCAGTGAGCAAATCTATTCCTTGAAAACTTGCTAAAAATGTTCCACCCTCAAAATCCTGATTTAGTAAGTGTGGGTTTGGATCCAGGATTTTGCATTTTTAATAAATACTCCAGATGATTCTGATAGAGGTGGTCCAGAGACAACATACTGAGAAGCAATGTCTAGCCTGGAAGTTTTCAGCCTTGAATGCACATTAGATCACCTGAGGAGATTAAGAAAATCATGTCTGGTCCCTATCCCAGACCGATGATATAGAACCTATAGGAGTGAGGCACAGGCATTATTATTTTATAAAGCCTTCCAGGTGATTTCATAGTTTAGCTCTGATTGAGAACCATGGGTATAAATATAGATAGTTTCTTTACCTTCTGGTTCTGAAGAACATGAAAGATAATGAAGCAAAAGAAAAATAAAATGTTTCTGTCTACCCATACATTGACTTATGCTTTGTTAGCAAGAGGCAAAGTGTGATGATTTTTAAACCTCTGCAATGATTACATTTTCCAAATTTTCTTTCTTGGAGGGTTACAGAAATAAGCTTAAAGGTATATGTCCCAACTGGTCCTAGTTTATTCAGACTGTTGTGTTGTGCGGCTGCATAATACTTCCCCCAATCTACTGTAATAATGTGCTTGTTTCCCAGCCCATGCAGCCTTCTTAGCTTTACAGGGCCACTTCTGAACATATACGTTCAGCATCTTAGATGGTAAACCTGTCAGTAGGCAGGAGGACTCTACAAAATCTTATACTAGTGGTATTATCTGCTCAGCACTGAATTAACTATGCTGCTGGGTTTTTTTTGACTTTACACTATGGGTTTGTCAACTGAGTTCTTACCTTGTGCCTTGCTGAGTAGTCTTTATTTTATACCCTGTTGCCAAAAACTTGGTTTCTTTATTATCCACTGCATGCCTCAACCCCTACCTAAATTCTAGATTCAGTGTCTTCATACACTGGATACTGAAAACTATTCAAACCCCCAAGACGGAATCCCAAGGATCTTTCATGAGGTACTTTTTGTTTGTTTTAAACATTTGTTTTGTTGGAAATTAAACTTTACAGAAAACTTGCAAGCATGGTATAAGAAACTCTCATATATCCTTTACCCAGATTCACCAATTATTTATATTATGCTTCTTTCTCTCTCTCTCCACAATCACACACACACACACACACACACGCACGCACGCACGCACGCACGCACACACACACACACACACACACACGCACGCACGCACGCACACACACACACACAGACTTGGCCGTTCATATCCATGGTTTCCCCATCCGTGGATTCAACCAGCTGCAGATAAAACAAAAATATTCAAAAAAAGAAAGGATGGTTGCATATGTACTGAACATGTAGACTTTTCCTTCTCATTCTTCCCTTAACAATATAGTATAACAACTATTTATATAGCATTTACATAGCATTGCATTAGGTATTATAACGAATCTGAAGATTATTTAAAGTATACGGGGTGATGTGCATAGGTTATATGCAAATACTATGCCATTTTATATCAGAGACTAGGACATATGTGGATTTTAGTGTCTGAAACCCATCTTCTGTGGATACCAAGGCATGAATATGTCAGAAGTGTTCGAACCAGGGGAACTCCATTTTGAGTGAGGGCTAGAAAAATGAGGCTGAGACTTGCTGGACTGCATTCCCAGAACATTAGACACTCCTCACCTCTAGATGTTTATGGTTAAGGGAAAAAATTAATGATGTTTACTGAAACAGACCCAGACTTGGGAGTGTTCAGATATCCTGATATCTGGAAAACAAGGACATTCCTAATTTTGCTTTCAAGATAATAATATCGATTCTTGCAAAATATGGTAATTAAGAAAAATTAATCCTTTATCACCAACCCTTAAACAGAGCACATCTCACTAAGAGCTATTTCTATTCTATATATATATAAAAGCATTTTACCTAGGGTGGACACCTTTCTCTTCTTACTTTCAGGAACGTCCTACTCTGTCTATGCAGTAGCTGTTCTTTCACCACTTTACTTTCTTAATGAACTTGCTTTTTCTTTGCACTGCTGTCTCGCCCTGAACTCTTTCTTGTGCGAGATTCAAGAACCCTCTCTTGGGGCCTGAATCAGGACCCCTTTTCTGTAGCAAATATACACACACACACACAGAGAGAGAGATAGACATTATATATAACTTCTAAATCTACCCCATATTAGTTCATACTCATACTACCAATTCTAATTCAGCTCCACAGGGTATATTTTTGTATCCACTGTTTCTATATTTGTAAGTCCCCCAATAGTGAGAAATTTAGCTCCCATCATCCTCAATATATTTATTTATTTTCTCAAGCCTGGAATATACAGAAGATAGTTTCAAAATTGCTCACCCAAGCCACTGTAAAAACCTTGCCTGGGTTTTAAATTGATGTGTTAAGCCTCTAAAAGTGGGATCCTAGGGAACAACACCCCAGCTTGCTCTCTTAGAATCCTTCCTGAGGTTGGAGTCTTTGTCTTAAGTGCACTTTTCAAATCCTAACCCCTATCAGTTGTTTATAGACTTGTCTGACTGAAGTTAAAGGTTTGCTTTGTTGAATCTTTGACTATTGCCTATTTTAATAGTACTTTATTTCCCCTAGGATTATATTGCAGATTATTTTTGCTAGGATCTCTCCGTATTTTCAATAAGACTGTGTTATCCCTGACCCAGTTCACTTCCAGCCAAGCTCTGGTTTAGACCAGTACAGGAAGAATTGCCTGTCCATCCTTATGTGACTAAAAGTTAAATTGTGTGTGTGCGTCTCCTTCTCTCTCTCTCTCTCTCTCTCTCTCTCTCTCTCTCTCTCTCTGTGTGTGGGGGGGGTATTTCTGCGTGTAACTGGGATTGTGAGCGTTTGTGTAGATTATTTATTGAGAGGTACTTACAAAATTTAGAGTTAGCAGCTATTGTCATATCTGTTCATTTTTCTCAGCATTTCAAATATATAATCTATTCAGGTGATTTTCAGAGAATGAGCCTTTTTTTCCTGGGAAAAAAAATTCTGTTCTTTTGCAGCATCATAGATTGCTTTCTTTTTTTACAGCAAATATATGTAGCCTTCTAATGCTCCATCTCACTTTGAAATGTCAAAGTCATCCTTCTGAAAAGTCATACACTTAGGTCAAATATATTGCCTAATAAAAATCTTTCACCTTCTCAATAAGCACTGGGACAAAAATAAGAGGCCTTATTAGAACCACTCTCACAGGATATGGCCTGGGTCTTCTAATTTAAATATTCAGAGTTTTAATGATTCAAAATCTATTTTAAAAATCAAACATTACTCCTGGGGAAGACACTGAGAAGAGACTACATAATATTTAAGATTGTAAACTCTAGAGTCAGGCAGAGCTAGGTGTAAGTTACTTCACTAAAATTCAGTTTCTTCTTCTGTAAAATGTGTATAATAATATGATTTCACTTTCAGGATTGCTGCATCAAAAAATATTTTGTAATAAAACATTTAATGGTGTGTTTAACACCTAGGAAATAATACATGTTGGCTCTTCTTATGAATATTATTCAGGTCCATAATTATTTTATGTGCTTTCTTAGTTGCTTTTCCTTTCTCCTTAGAACATTTTCATAGTTCTGTCCCTTGACTTTCATTGAAGAGATATTGTTTGGCGATTTCTATGCTGCACCTTTTTTTGTTGTGTTGCTTGTGCAGAAGATATTGGTTAAAGTTTATTCTTTATTCTAATTTAGCCCAGTGGTGCCCACAGAGATGCAAAGTTTTCCGAGGCATTGTATTTAGGCCCTACGATGCATTTACCTGCTTCTCATAGCTATGGTGATATTAATGAGGTGCAGAAGGTCCAACAATTGTTCCACCCCTAACCAGTGCCAAGCAGATGTGTCCTTATCTCTATTGTTGGCTATCTTCTTTTTGATATTTGCTGCTTCTGCTATTACAAGTTTCCAACAGTGATACACTGTTTTCCCACCTCATAAAGCATGCTATCCTGTCATCTAATATTTTATTAATGGCTCATAATCATTGTTTTAGACCTGAAAATACAGTTTTGGTTACAGTCTAGATGGTGTAATGACCCCAGTAATGCTGTATGACTCATTTTTTTATTTAAAAAAAAAAGACTGATGTGAGCTCTTATTTTAATTTATCTATCCATAGGGAGGTACAACAAATGAATGCTACTATAATTTCCATTTGCTTCTTTACTTGATTCTCTAATATTTCCTTCTTTCTTTACTTTGCATACAAAAGTCTTAGGCAGATATTTTATATAAATCAGCAGCCAGTAGAATACTATTTATACAGTGTAGTACATTGATTAATCATGTATTAGTTGGTATCTTTGAGTCTCTGGCACTTCTTGCTTTTGTCCATTTGATGATGATTATTCAGAGGCTACTCCTTTGATCTTAAATATGATTTTGTTCTATTTGCATAACTTTATGCGTGCTTATTACAGTAGAGCAAGGATTACATACAACTCGTCTTTGGAGAACTGAGATCTTACCACCCTTTGAAAACAGAAAAATCTTTCCTATAACATATTTTAAAAATCAGGAGCTATTCTTTCTGGAAATAAACCAGGAAACGGCAATATGGCATTTAGGAGTGGCCTCTGGAGTCAAACAGAGCCATCCTTGGTAAGACACAGATACCAACTTTTAAAATGTTTCTCCTTTTCCTAAATTTTATCTCTGAAGACATTACCCATGTGGAGCCAAAGACCTCTGAAATCATGTAGCGCCACAATACATTTACTTTCCTTTTCCTGAAAGAGCATAAAAAAATTCTGGAGAAGGGACATCGTATTGCCTACAGGCACTGGATTCTGCACCACTTCAGAGCTGGACTACTTACCTGGGTTTGCACAAGGCATCAGACATGTGCTTGAGTCATGGATGGGGGGCATGAGAACCTACAGAGGGCATATTCTAAAATAATGTTTTGATGATGATGTGATGACAAAAATTAATAAATGTTCCTATGAAAGCAGCATTTATTGAGAGTTGACCAGGTACCAGACATTCATAAGCACTTTTAGGTTTGCAAAAATGTTGAGTTAATATTATTATCCTTATTTTAACAAATAAGGGAACTGAAGCCAAGTGGAGTTTGTCCTAATTCAAAAGGGTAGAAAGTTGCAGAGCAGGATTAAAGTTTGGCTCTGTCTTCCTCTAAAGCCCATGCTCTTCATCACACTAGCTACTTCCCTCTGCATCTTATATGAATGTTGCATACTCTGTCCTACACATGGAGAAGAAAGAAATCAGACTGAGTCTCACTTGAAGAAGGAAGTTTCCAGATGTCTAGCTGAAACAAAAAACCACATATTATTCACCAATTAAATAATAAATATCATGGTCAGTATATCAAGTCATGACATTGATCACTAAGTTATACTTGAGGCAGTGGCTTACTTTTCTCCACTCCCTCACAATCTTGGAACTGTGCACCCGAGGGTAAATTTGAGTCTTCACAGCATACAACTTACCCAGAGTTGCTGCCTCACACTGGTTCAATGTGAAGAAAGGAGAAGAATGCTTACTGATTTAGATTATTTGCCCACTAATATAGTTTTAGTCCAATGGCTAAAACCCATCCACCAGGTAACTCACTGTACCCAAGGGGAGAGGAGTAAGTGATAGGGCAAGAGGCCTAGAGATATAATCCCTCCTCAGGGAAATTAAAATATTGTGGAATAGTATTCTTCCTAATATCTCTGATATTTTGTGATTTTACCCAATAACTGATGCATTTAAAATGACAAATTGAAGCTATAGTCAATCCGTAGCTTTGTTTGAAAAGAAAAATAATGACCATGTGAAAAGAGGCCAACTAATTTCTTCTTGTTAGAAATATAATACTTTCTGTGGCCCATGCAGACATGGCTTTGAGATCAATTTTCTATTCAAATCAATGAAACTTACATACATGAGTCTCAGCTGTATCTTTTACATGTTGATATTTCATGATTAATCCATTTCCTCAGAGAGTTACAGGAACGCATTCTGCTGTTTTCCCCAAAGCATATGTGTTCAGGCCCAAGAAAGCAAACAGGGCAAATAATAGCAAAATAATCATGTGAATATGTATAAAGCTTTTATATTCATCATCACAGAAGCAAAAGGATATATCTGTACAAATGAATGGCAATTGGACTTAATGAGTTTCCATGAATGGCGGTTTATATAAAGTAGAAAAGGAATGGCTATTTTAATCTCATCTGTACAGTTTTTGAAAGGAATTTCATGACTTTGGCACCTGTATCCTAAATCATATGTTGGCACTACAAATCAATAGTAATAATGATAATATTGAATAATAATGCCAACAGTTTCTGTATCAGGCACTATGCCGAGAAGTTTACATATAGTATCTTACTTCATCCTGTCAGTAACCTTGTAATGCATATACTCCTGTTATTCCCACTGTATGTAGAAAACAAAGGGTCAGAGAGTTTAAGTGGCTTCCCTAAGGTTACTAGTTTAAGTGACTTGCTGTAACATCGTTCAAGTCTTTTCTACTTCAAAGCCTGCACTCTAAACCACTATGCTCTAAGTCTTCCTATGTTAAGATACACAATTCTAACGTTTCTGTGCTTTAAAAACCTGGGGAGTTTAGGTATAATTTCTTCTGAAGCTTTATTCCATTTATCTAGAACTTGCAATGCTAGGCTCTAGCAAAATCGGCAAAATTAGTACAGTTTCTGCCTTCATGTACCTTGTAGTCTACAGCACTGCAATACTCATCTGATTTTGCTTGGACAGTTTTGTTATCCTGGTCTAGTTTTAGGCTGTAGGGATGAAGAGGCTTTGTAAAATACTATAAACAAATTAATTTTTAAGCGATATATTTTTCCCTATTGTTTGCCCAAATTTATATAAATTAGCCAGATTTTGTGACTTGAAAGCAAGTGATTCTTCACAGAAACATCATACCTAGGTGATGTCACAGGTGGGAGTTGGATGGATAATGCAGAGAGAGAAATGTCTGCCGATTCTGGTTTAGCCATGGACCTAGGAGTACAGTGTGTGGTGACTTGGTGGTCAGTTTCGCCAGGGGTACAGCGAAATGACGGGCATCATCCCCAAGAATTTCCTTAGGAGCAGGCTGGCAGCAGTCGCACAGTCATGGCACTCCTCAGTGCTGTCTTGGCAAAACATCTGGGCCAGTCTCAATCACTGAAGAGAGTGATGGACCAAGGGAGATTTTGGCCATTGGGTGCAGGATTTCAGTCTCAGAAGTGCGGAGGGCAAGGGCAACATAATAGATAGATAAGGAGGTCATGTATTAACATAGCCCAACTTTCATTTAAGTGGACTGCAGCTTCCATTTTACCTTTGTACTTTACTGTGTCAAAATTACACTGATATTTCTGCTTTCTACCCTTGCTTTTACTTATTATAAACATTATCTTATGGCTGGTACTACTGATCTTCTTTCCAACACTGTAATTTCAAAATGAGATCTAAAATTTTAATTTTGGATGATATTTAGAGAGTAATGTAGGCTCAAGTGATTTTCTGTTACTACATAGACTTTAAGATTAAATAATTTAATCTTTTGGTAGATATTAATAGATCTGTTACCATGGAACATTTATTCCTTTAATTTCCTGTAAATTTAATTTTTATGATGTTTGCTTCTCCAGGATTATATAATCCTTTTTTGTTATTGAAAAGAATCAAGTTATGCAAATGATTATATCCAAAGAGACAAGTAGCAATTAACTGTGAGAGACAGGATGTTACTGTAAGACTTGTATTCATATGGAATGGAATTTGACTTTTTCTTAAAATAAAATTTAGTAGGAAAATTCAGTTGGTACAGATTTTAAAGGCAAGCGGTTCATAGAGAAAAGTTTGTACTGTTGCCATAATAGTTTTGCATTTTAATATTTACAGTTTTCATTTAGTATGCTTTTAGCTACTGCCTTATAAAATTCGACTGCTTCAGCAAGTAAGAAATATGTACAGAAAAAATTCTTATTCAGGTTTAAATAACTTTAATCTCACTACTTGGTCTCATTATTAAGAAAACTGGGCAATAATAACCATTTTAAAGATTTTTAAAAACCTCACTGTGGTTCAATTTTATTTATAGATGTTCAAAATTAAAACCAGTTTTTATTATGATTTTTCAATGTGTATTAAGTGGGAATTTCCCTTAGGCCTACTTTTTGGTGGTAAATTGGGCATAGAGGAGAGAGCATTTATGGCTTTAAGTGGTAAGGCTCCATTAACTGTATTTCTTTGATCCTGTCGCCGTTCACAAAAGTCCACCAAGACTTTAAAGTGGTGTAGCATACTGCTTAAAAGTACAGACTACTATTTTAGAAGCTGACAAACCTGGGTTCAAATCTTGATACTTCCACTTATTAATTATGTGGCCTTGGGCAAAGTTCTTAATTTTGGGGGTCTCAATGTCCCCATTTCCATAGAGGTTTTAATAGTAGAAACTTCTTTATGGAAATTAACTGAGTTAATCCAGGTTTAACACAGTGTCAGGCACATGGTAAGTACTCCTTGTGATAACTGCTATTATTATTATGACCTACCTTACTGAGTAGTGTGTATTCTGGAGAACTGATCCTAAAAAGGCACATTCTAGTAGCTTTCTTTGGTGAAAAGAAGAGATTAGATGAAGAACCAAAGTTTGCATTCAGATTGAACTTCTTAATAGATCTATTTGCTTACAGTCAGACAGTTATTTCTCAGATTTGCAATGGAGGGAAAGAGAAAGGAAAAGGCATGATAAATGCATCTGTCATTCCAAGTATCAGGTCACTTGCATCAAGTCACCCCAAGAAAAGCAAGGTGACTGTGTATGTTTATGTTGATTAGGACAAGCACATCATACAGCATGGATCAGCATACTTGAACTGGCATTTCAGTTTTCACTGGGTCTTGGTAGTTTAACAGAAAGGAATTGCAGAGGTAGACACATATGTTGCTAACTTGTCCTAGAGGCCTTATTTAAAACTGAGAGCTCTCAGATTTTCACGGACACACAGGCTGGAAGGAACCAGTTAAGGAAATTCAACCTTACTTATTAGCCTGGGATCCGTGGGTTTGGATTCTATTTTGAAACATCAGAAAGAAATAGATTTGAGGACCAAGTGATTTAAAAGGCAGCATCAACAATTTCAAACTGCCAGTACCACTGCCACCACCAACACAGTCAATTCCTAGTTATGCATACTGAATTCTAGTAAACACCACAGATCTTGGGGAAAGAGCAAATAATGGGGCAGAGGCAGAGGCATGATCACTGTAGGGACCAGCAAAAGACTTTTGAATGAAGGACATCAGGAGAAAAGCAACTGTGTGTTCTTTTCTTTCTTATTCCTCATATGTATACCTTGCTACCTGGATTCTAGGCCTGGCTCTGCCACTAACTCACTCTGTGCCCATGGGCAAGTCCCTCATGACCCTGCTGTCTTGGTTTCCTCTTCTATAAACTGAGGGAGTCAGATCTCTAAGGTACTTTCTAATCCTGGCAGCTTATGATTTCTGGATTAAGAAGCAAAAAAGGAACATGAGTCCAGAAGAGTGAGTCCAGAAAGCAAGAGTGAGTAGGTGAGTATGAGAGCATGAATAGCTCTCTGAGTTCGTTTCTAGAGGAATGACGGTGGGTGACTCTTCTTCTCTCAAGAGGGTTATACCCACTTGCCAACTCTGATCAGTAGTGGTAATGGTAGTAGCGGTAGCCATGGCTGTGTGTGTGTGTGTGTGTGTGTGTGTGTGTGTGTGTGCGTGTCAAGAGAAAAAGATACAGAGATAATCAGAGAGACAGAAACAAATGGGTGAAAGGAATGAGAATGCAAGAGGAGAGAGAGAGCATGTAAGTGCGCATATTAGAGGGAAAGTGGGGCTGGGGAAATTCAGGCTCAGGATCTTTTGAAGTGTTTCCACTTGTACTTATATTTCATCGGGTCCCTGTAGCTGCTCTAACTTTAGAATCATACACAAATTTAATTAGACTTTTCCCAAATTATTAATAAATTATTCAAATCAAACCAGATCGTCAAGGCTAGTGAACTTCCCCAGACAACTGCAACTGCAGAAAGCATCCTCCAGCCTGATCAAAGAGAAATAACAGAAGTACTCCTGACTTCTGGCCCTCATCCACCAACAGACCTAGCTATGTGCCTTTTAACAAGACCAATTTATTAATAGAGAAACTGTTAATAACACTGGATCATAGCTGAGAGACCATCTGTACCTCTTATACTGAGGCAACTGAGAATGACTGGATTTGGAGGGCTGTATCCTTTTTATACAGGTCAGAATGAGGACCTGAGGGAGTTCAATATTTGAGACTGCTCTTCCTCTTAGTATTTACTTAAGATTACCTTTTGTGTCTCTCAAGTCAGCAGTCTTAAAGTCACATGCTCTTTCAGAGTATTTGTTTTCAGAGCTGTGGACTGGACTCTCATAAATAGTGACATGGCTATAAGAGATGGTATGTTTATTTGCAGGAATGTCTTAGAATAGTCATCACAATAGGAGATAATTACTAGAGACATCCCAGTGAATTGCTGCTTACTGTATTAATTTATTCACAAGGGTAATTACAGTAAGATTATATTATGCTTTAGGTGACTCCAGCTTTCTTTGATATCAGGTCTCAGAAGCCTATAATATCAAACTCACCCTCATTCTATGTTGGGAAGTACTTTAGTATACTGGCTATATACAGTGCTTGAAGTGTTTAAGCCTTGGAATCATACAGACTTGGGTTCAAGTATATCTTAGCCACTAAATCTATAGCCTGTTATCTGTAAAATATGACAGTAATAATATCAATCTCACTGGCATTAAGATGTAAGAATTCAATAAATAACATGATATTCATAAAGTGCTTAACAATGTTTTAGTCATGATAACAATAAATCTTAGCTTTTATTATTGATGCCTTAAATTACCTGTAGTAAAACTATGATTTCAAAAATACGTTGGAAGGTTTTAAACCAAAAACATAAGGTTGTTGAATATAAAATGGCAGCTCCTTCAAATGAGCTTTTAAAATATTTTATTTTCTAAATGCACAACCTCACTAATCATTAGAGAAATGCAACTCAAAAACACAGCAATGTACCATCTCACACAAGTCAGAAAGGCTATTATAAAAAATTCACAAAATAACGGATGCTGGCGAGATTGTGGAGAAAAGGGGATGCTTGTGCACTGCTTGTGGGAATGTGAATGAGTTAAGCCACTGTGGAAAGCAGTTTGACGATTTCTCAAAGAACTTAAAAAAGAATTACGATTCGACCCAACAATCCCATTATTGGGTATATACCCAAAGGAATATAAATCATTCTACCATAAAGACACATGCATGCAAATGTTCATTACAGCACTATTCATAATAGCAAAGATGTGGAATCAACCTAAATGCCCATCAGTGGTAGACTGAATAAAAAAAAAAAAATGTGGTACACATACACCATTGCATACTACATAGCCAGAAAAAAAGAATAAGATCATGTTCTTTGCTGCAACATAGACAGATCTGGAGGCCATTATCCTAAACAAACTAATGCAGGAGTAGAAAAACAAATACTGCGTGTTCTCACTTGTAAGTGGAAGCTAATCATTGAGTACATACGGACACAAGGAGGGGAAAAACAGAAACCAAGGCCTACTTGAGGATGGAGGGTGGGAGGAAGGTTAGGATCAAAATACTACGTATTGAGTACTATGCCTATAACCTAGGTGATAAAATTATCTGTATACCAGACCCCTGTGACTCACAATTTACCTATATAGCAAACGTGCACATGTACCCCTGAACCTAAAAGTTAAAAAATAAATATTTTACTTTATTGTTTACAAACTTCTGCTTTTTAAATTAAGCTTTTAATTTTCAGATAATTGGAGATTTACATCCACTGGTAAAAAACAATCCAGGGAGATCCTGTGTTAGCCTATACCTGGTACCCTTCAGTGGCGAAATCCTATTAAACTATATTACAATATCCTAACCAATATACTGACATGATGCCATTCACAAGATACAATTACTCAGATTTTCCAGTTTTATTTATACTTATTTGTGTATATATGCATACTTGATCCAATGCAACTTATCATATCTTTAGGTTTATGCATCTATAACCACAGTCCAGATATGGAACACTTTCATTACCATAAGGATCCCTCATGTTGGCCTTTTATAGCCATGCCAATATCCCTATATATTCTATGTCCTTAACCTCTGACAACCAAAAATCTGTTCACCATTTCTATAATTTCGTCAATTTGAAAATACTATGCAAATTAAATCACATAGTAGGGTAACCTTTCAGCATTGGATTTTACGCTTAGCAGAATTCCCTAAAGATCATCCAATTGTTGAGTGTATCAAATTTGTTCTTTTGTATTGCTCAGTGGTATTTCATGATATAGATATACAACAATTGTTTAACCATTCCCCATTTGAAGGACACCTGAGCTGTTCTAGTTTTTGCCTATTATAAATAATTAATTTGCCTATTATTTAATTGATTAAATAAATAATTTGCCCATTATAAATAAGTTGCTTGAACATTCTTTTTTTTTTTTTTTTTGAGACAGAGTTTCAGTCTTGTTGCCCAGACTGGAGTGCAACGCCATGATCTCGGCTCACCATAACCTCCACCTCCCAGTTTCAAGCTGTTCTCCTGCCTCAGCCTCTCGAGTAGATGGAATTACAGGTGAGCGCCACCATGCCCGGCTAATTTTGTATTTTTACTGGAGATGGGGTTTTGACATGTTGGTCAGGCTGATCTCGAACTCCAGACCTCAGGTGATCTGCCCACTTTGGCCTCCCAAAGTGCTAGGATTATAGGTGTGAGCCTCCACACCCAGCCACATATGTAGTTTTATAAGAAATTGCCAAATTATTTTCCAGAGTGGCTGTACCATGTTACTTCCCCACCAACAATGTATCACTGAACCGGTATACCTGCATCCTAGTTAGCATTGTTGTTTTCATTATTTTTAATTTTAGTTATTCTGATAGATGTGTAATGATTTCTCCTTGTGGTTTTAATTTGCATTTCCCTAATGGCTATTGATGTTGAACGTCTTGTTCTGTGTTTATTTGCCATCTGTATATCCTCTTTGGTGAACTGTCTATGTATATCTTTAGCCCATTTTCAAATTACATTGTTTTCTTGTCGTTGAATTTTAAAAATTCTTTATATATTCTAGATACAAATCCTGTTGTTGGATATGTAAATGTTTCTCCCACTCTGTACAGTGTCTTTGCATTCTATAAAGAGGATCTTTCACAGAGTGAGAGTTTTAAGTTAAAGTCCAATTTATAATTATTTTATGAATATTGTTTTTGTTTATGGTGTCAACATAAGAACTCTTTGCCTAATTGTAAGTAATGACAGTTTATCCTATTTATTTCTTAAATGTTTTATAGTTTTATGCTTTACATTTAAACTCGTGATCTATTTTAAGTTAATTTGTTCATTTCTGTATAAGATATGAGGTTTAGGGGAATCTTCTTCTGCTCCTTCTTCTCCCTTCTCCTTCCTCCTCCTTGTTCCTCCTATTACTCCCCAATGATTCTCCTCTCTCCTCCTACTCCATTCACCTTCTCCTCTCTATTTACTCCTTCACCTGCCTCTTCCTTCCTCCTCCTCTTTTTTCTTCTTTTTCTTGTCCAATTACTCCAGAAACATTTGTTGAAAAGGCTATATCTTTCCTCCATTAAATTTCTTTTGTCTCTTTTTCAAAACTCAGTTGGGCATATTTGTGTGGGTCTATTTCTGGGTCCTCTATTTGATTCAGTCAATCTATGTGTCAATTTCTCTGCCAATATCACACTGTTTTTAATATTACTGATATATAATAGGTCTTAATATCCCACTTGATTCTTCCTTTTTAATACTGTTTTAGCTATTCTAGGGCCTAAGAATTTTTATATACATTTAATAAAAACCTTGTTTATATCTCCAAAATCCTTGCTGGGATTTGGAAAGGGATTACATTAAAATCCTATCGGTCAATTTTGGGAGAATTGACAATGGTGTTGAGTCTTCCAATCGATGAACATAGTAAGCCTCTTTATTTCTTTAGATATTTAATTTATTTCATCAGCATTTTGAAATTTGTAACATACAGATCATATGCAGTTTCTTAAGTTTATACCTAAGTATGCTATTTTATTTGGATTGATTATAAAGGGTGTTATGTTTTAATTTTAGTTTTAACATGTTTATTGTTAGTACATAGTTCTTCAAATGAGTTTTTTGGTGCATCAATATTTTATACTGTGATATATAGCTGATCTCACTTTTTGGTTTTCAGAAGGGGTGTGTGCGTGTGTGTGCATATGTGTGTGTTTAGATTCCTTAAGATTTTCTTGTCATCGTCAAATAGGGAAAGGTTTATTTAATCCTTTCCAATTTCTATATTTTTTTAATGACGTAGGGTCTCTCTCTATGTTGCCCAGGCTGGGCATGAGCTCCTGGGCTTAAGGGATCCTCTTGCCCTAGTCTCACAAGTAGTTGGGATTACATGCTCATGCCACCATGTTCAGTTCTGATCTGTGTACCTGTTATTTCATTTTCTTGCTTTATTTCAAGGACTAAAGCTTTCAATAGTCTGATGAATAAGAAGACATCCTTGTCTTGATTCTGATCTCAGAGGAAAAGCAGCCAGTATTTAACTATTAAGTATGATGTTGTTGCCTATAGGGATTTGGTAAATACTCTTTATCAGGTTGAGGAAGTTCCCCTCTATTCCTAGTCTGATGAGGATTTTTTATCATGAAAGGGTAATGGATTTTGATAAAAGTTTTTTTCTGAATCTATTGAAATGATCATGTAGTTTTTGCTTTATATTCTATTGATATGATGCATTACATTAATTGATTTTCTGAAGTTGACCTATCCTTGCAAAACTGGAATAAATGCCACTTGGTTATGGTGCATCATCATTTTTATATGATGCAGCATTCAGTTTGCTAGTGTTTTGTTGAAGGAATTTTACATCTAAGTTCATGAGAAATATTGCTCTGTAGTTTTCTTCTCCTATGCCATCTTTGTGCGGTTTTGGTATCAGGGTAACACTGGTCTTGTAGAAAGAGTTGAGAAGTGTTCCTGTCTCATCTGTTTCCTTGAAGAGACTTTGTACAATTGGTGTCAATGTTTATTTAAATGTTTAGTAGAATTGTTCAGTGAAGCTATCTGGGCCTTGAGATTTCTTTTTGGAGGATCTTCTAATTATGAGTTTAATTTTTTTTAAGGTATAGGACTATTCAGATTGTCTATTTCATCTTAATCACCTTTGGATAGTTTGTGGTTTTCAAATAATTTGTCCTTCCATTTTGTTTATTAATTTTTAAATTTTTTCAATTATAAAACTAATATATATAGCTCATATCATAGTCATAGATTAGATTTGGATGTGTTAAATATCCATGTGGCAACCTTTAATAGTATCATGCATCTATTCACTTGTTAGCTCTAGGTTTTCAGTTATGGACCTGGTACAAGGAAGAGAAACCATCTGGTGGAATACAGGACTAGGTTAAACCTTTTATTTCTTATTGAATTTTACAGTTGATAACCATACTTCATTGGATATGGGAAGTAGAAAATATCCAACATTTACAAAGGAGCTTTAAAGACAGGTTCACATGAGAAGCACTAAAGAGTCTTTATTATCCTAGTTTAGAATCCCAATTCTATCACTTACTCTGTGTGACTCTGGGTAAATTACTTAATGTCTCTTAGGCTCTTTTTCCTCCTCTGTAAAATAGGAATGATAATAGTGCCTATTTTATAATGTTGTGAGGAGTAAATTAATCAGACATATAGATTCACTCGATATATAGTGTATACATATGTTATTAGTCACTTTAAGTGAGTATGCCTGAATAATAACACTAAAATGGCTTGCTTTTTTACTTAAAATTCTCCCCTACCACATTATAACAGGAATAACTATGGCATCTGGCTTACAGTCCCAATGTCTTGTGAGTAAATAAATCAACATAGTCTTCAAGGAATGAAGGTATGCTGAAGGCTACCCATATTCTCTTGGCCATAATAATTTTTTCTTTCTTTAGTAATTCTTATTTCAAAGTCTACCCTTTCCAGGATTTTTTTCCAGAATGAATTCCCATCATTCTCAGGTCATCTGCAGAATCCATAATCATCTCTCTTTTTATGTATCTGGTAGTCATTTTTTGAGCATGTATTACATATGAGACATGTTTTCCCTCAAAGATTCTTTACCTCCTCAAATTCAGTAACCTTTCCCTCTATTCTACTTTGGCTGATGACTATCTGTAAAGTCTTTACATTTCAATATCTGGCAGGTATCTAGGGACCCAGGCATACCACTGTGACAATGAGCAGAATGGCAGAAGTGCAATGATCCCTCTCTCAGCAGAATGGAGACCAAATTCTCTAAGGTTTCAAGGGTTCCTGCTACTAAGAATAGTTCTTAAATCAAAAATGTTTTTCTTTCTCACTCAAATATTGTTAAACCTTTATTGTGAGTCAGGACATATGCTTGGTATTGGGGATACTAAGAGGTAAATGACAATAGTCCTAACCTCAAATAATCTTTCAGTATGGCTTTCCTCAATATCTTGATGCTACCTGTGTTTCTACATTTCTACAGTGATTAAAATGGAAATAAAATATTGACATAATTCTAAATTGATTAATTCTATGAGATGAGAAGAACAGATGTGTTTTAGACAAAAATAACTGGGTGGCATAATTGATATTTTTTTAATTTTTATAGGTATAATTCTTCATTGTTCATATATCTAAGAAGTAGTGTAGTACAATGAAAAGTCCCTGAGGTTTACAGTCAGATAGACTTGGGTTTGAATGATTCTTTGCTACTTGCCGGATGTGTAATATTAGGTCAGAAACCTCTATGAACTTTATTTTTTAAACTCCAAAATGTGAATGATATCTGTCTCTAGGGTACTTTTGAAGGGTAAATGAGATGATACATATAAAGTGCTCGGGACATAATAAAGACTCAATATTTGTTAGTCCCTAAATCCAAAGTCCACCAAGCTTATTACCACTCTCTCCAAGCAGTTCAGTTTTATAACAAGATTATTTTCTTAAAGCCTAAAATGCTTCAGTAAAATATCACAGGCCTGGGTTGATCTTTGCAGCAAACCACCATGGCAAATGTTTACCTGTGTAGCAAACTTCCATATCCTGCACATGTACCCCAGAACTTAAAATAAAAGTTGAAGAAAAAAAAATAACAGGTCTAGGAAAAAAATAACTTAAAAATAGCAAGCCTTAAAAATGGAAAACATCAACCTTTCTGTGAGAAAGCAAAACCTTTTTGCAAGCACAAATCCAGGCAGGGGTGGTACATGCCCCACCCTCACATGTCATCGTTAAGTGACTGAATGTGTGATAACTGTGCCAGGAAGTTCCACTGTGTGCTTGCAGCTCAGGGAGAGAAGGCTGTCAATAAGAACTCACTGATGGCTATTTACTTTGGCTTAAGAAAAGATGTCACCTGTGTAAACATATTCAGTATACTTTCCCCCAACTATATATGTCCATTTCAAAGATGGAAGGCAGCACGTTTGTCAGTCTTGACAGTTTATAAGCCTCGGAAGAGAAAAGTGAAGCTATTTAGCTGACAGTTTTATGAAAACAAATTTTGAAACCTTCAACTCTCAGGCTTTAACATCTGTATTGTCTGCTCATGTGAAATAGATTCACAAATGAAAAGATGACACCTTGTGAGATGGTAGCCCATCTAGAGGCTCAGTTAATCAGGGCAGGCTGGTGGCCATGGCCTGGTGGGACAGAGGCCTAGCTTGTATTGTATCTGGCTTCTACTGCCCCATTTGTCACCTTTTCCTCCTCCTCTCAGTCACCTATGTTTCTGGTGCACTCTCCTCACCCATTCAAACGTATTTTCAGGAGAGAATAAATGCCAGTTATTTAGATCTTTGTGTCAACTTAAATGAAGCTGTTTATGCCTCCTAGGAGTATTTTTAAATTAAGTCTTATATCTACATTCATACATTTATTCAATATTGAATAACAGAATTGCATCAGGCACTCTGCTAGGAGTTGGGAATATGGAAACAGTTTCTGCCATTATGGAGTTCGTCATTCAAAGGGGAAAACAGACAGACAGACATGAACCTTACAAAATATACATCCTGTGGTTTCAATGTATCTCCCAAAGTTCATGTGTTGGAAATTTAATCCCCAATGCAATGACATTGAGCAGTGGGACATTTAACGGATGATTAGGTAATGAGGACTTTGCCCTCATAAATGGATTAATTGTCCTATTGCAAAAGGGGGTTGGTTATCATTGAAGTAGGTTTCTAATAAAAGGATAAGACTGCCCTCCCCAACCCTATTTTCATACGCGCACCTTTAACTTTGTGGCTTCCAACAAGGGATGATGGATCAAGAAGGCCCTTGCTAGATTCAGGTCCCTCAACCTTAAACTTCCCAGCATCCAAGACTGTATGAAATAAATTTCTGTTCTTTATGATTACTCAATTTCAGGTTTTCTGATATAGAAGCACAAAATGAAATAAAACAATACATAATAATATACTTCGATAAATTCAATGAAGAGAAACACACAAACTACTATGAGAGAATTCAATGGAATGAACATTATGTTATGTGAAAGCAGCAAGATGGAGAAAGACAGATACTGTATGATCTCACTTATATGTGGAATCTAAACAAGTCAAACTCATAGCAGCAGAGAATAGAATGATGTTCACCAGGGGATGAGGAGAGAAGGAAATGAGATGTTGGCCCAAAGGGGTAGAAGCTTGAAAAATAAAAAAAAAAAGATTATTTTAGGTTCTGGGGTGCATGTGCAGGTTTGTTATATAGATAAACTCATGTCATGGGGTTGTGTTGCACAGATTGTGTTATCACCCAGGTGTTAAGCCAAATACAAATAGTTATTTCTTATGATCCTCTTCCTCTTCCCACTCTCCACTCTCAAGCAGGCCCCAATGTCTGTTTTCCCCTTCTTTGTGTCCTTGAGTTCTCATCATTTCACTTATAAGTTTCCACTTATAAGTGAGAACATGTGGTATTTGGTTTTCTGTTCCTGCGTTAGTCTGCTAAGGATAATGGCCTCCAGCTCCATCCATGTTCCCACACAATTCATATTCTTGTTCTTTTTGCATGCCTGCACAGTATTCCAATCTGTCATTAATGGGCATTTAGGTGGATTTCACATCTTTGCTATTGTGAAGAGTGCTGTAATGAACATTTGTGTGCATGGGGTTTTATGGTAGAATGGTTTCTATTCCTATTCTTGATCTATATTAATATGCTTCTTGGCTATGTGTATCACTTATTTTGAGACGTGCCTGTTCATGCCCTTTTCCTTTTTTAAATAAATTTGTTTAAGTTCATTATACATGCTAGATCTTAGACCTTTGTCAGACGTATTGTTTGCAAATATTTTCTCCCGTTCCAAAGATTGTCTGTTTACTCTGTTGATACTTTCTTTTGTTGTGCAGAAGTTCTTTAGTATAATTAGATGCCATTTGTCATTTTTGCTTTCGTTGCAATTGTTTTTGACATCTTTGTCATGAAATCTTTGCCCATTCCTATGTCCAGAATGGTATTGCCTATATTGTCTTCCAGGATTTTTATAGTTTGGGGATTTACATTTCAGTCTTTAATCTATCTTTAGTTGATTTTCATATATGATGTAAGAAAGGGGTCCAGTTTCAGTATTCTGCATTTGGCTAACCAGTTATCCAAGCCCCATTGATTGAATAGGGAGTCCTTCCCCATTGTTCATTTTTGTCAGCTTTGTTGGTGATCAGATGATTGTAGGTGTGCAGGCTTATTTCTGGGCTGTTTTGTTTCACTGGCCTACGTGTCTGTTTTCGTACAAGTACCATGCTGTTTGGGTTATGGAAGCTGTGTAATATAGTTTGAAATTGGGTAACATGAAGTCTTAAGCTTTGTTCTTTTTGCTTAAGATTGTCTTAGCTATTCAGGCTCTTTTTTGGTTCCATATGAATTTTAAAATATTTTTTTCTAGTTCTGTGAAGAATGTCATTTGTAGTTTGATAGAAATAACATTGAATCTGTAAATTGTTTGGGACAGTATGGCCATTTTAATAACACTGATTCTTCTTATCCATGAGCATGGAATTTTTTTCATTTATTTGCATCATGTCTAATTTATGTAATTACAAAACAGTGTTTTGTAATTCTTATTTTAGAGCTCTTTTACCTCCCTGGCTAGCTGTATTTCTAAGTATTTTATTCATTTTGTGGCAATTGTGAGTGGGACTGCATTCCTGATTTTGCTCTCACCTTGGCTATTGTTATTGTATAGAAATGTTAGTGATTTCTGTATGTTGACTTTGTATCCTAAAATTTTGCTGAAGTTTATCAGCTGAAGGAGCATTTTTACTAAGACTATGGGGTTTTCAAGATATAGAATTAAGTTATCTGCAGACAGGGATAGTCTGACCTCCTCTCTTCACATTCAGATGCATTTTATTTCTTTCTCTTGCCTGATTCCTCTCGCTAAGACTTCCAATGCTATATCAAATAGAAGTGTTAAGAGAGGGCATCCTTGTCTTGTGACTGTTTTCAAGGGTAATAATTCCAGCTTTTGTCCATTCAGTATGATGTTGGCTATGGGTTTGTGATAGATGGCTCTTATGGTTTTGAGTAATGTTCCTTCTGCACCTAGTTTTTTGAGAGTTTTTAACATGAAAGGATGTTGAATTGTGTTGAAATCATGATGTTCTGCATCTATTGAGAGAATCATGTGGCTTCTGTCTTTAGTTTTGTTTATGTAATGAATCACATTTATTGATTTGTGCATGTTGAACCAACCTTGCATCCTAGGAATGAAGCCTATTTGATTTTGGTGGATTAGCTTTTTGATGTGCTGCTGGGTTCAGTTTGCAATAATTTTGTTGAGGATTTTCGCACCAATGTTCATCAAGCATGTAGGCCTGGAGGTTTTCATTGTTATTGTTGTATGTTGGCTAAGTTTTGGTATCAGGATGATGCTGGCCTCAGAATGAGTTGGGGAGAAGTCCCTACTCCTAATTTGTTTGGGAATAGTTTTAGTAGGAGTGGCATCAGCTATTCTTTGTACATCTGGTTGAATTCTGCTGTGAATTCATTTGGTCCTGAGCTTTATTTATTTATTTATTTATTTATTTATTTATTTATTTAGGTTGGTAGGCTATTTATTACTGATTCAATTTTGGAGCTCATTTTGGTCTGTTCAAGGATTCAATTTCTTCCTGGTTCAGTCTTTGAGGATATACATGTCCAGGAATTTGTCTATTCTAAGTTTTCTAGTTTGCTTGTATAGAGGTGTTCATGCTAGTTTCTGATGTTTGCTTTTATTTTTTAATTAATTTTTATTTTTATTTTAAGTTCTGAGGTACATGTGCAGGATGTACATGTTTGTTATATAGGTAAATATGTGTCATTGTGATTTGTTGCACCTATCAATCCACCACCTAGCTATTAAGCCCAGCATGCATTAGCTATTTTTTCTAATGCTCTCCCTTCTCCCACCCCACCCCCAAGAGGACCCAGTGTGAGTTGTTTCCCTTCCTGTGTCCATGTGATCTCATTGTTCAGCTCCCACTTATAAGCAAGAATATGTGGTGTTTGGTTTTCTGTCTCTGTGCTAGTTTACTAAGGATAATGTTTTTCAGCTCCATCCATGTCCCTGCAAAGGACATGATCTCGTTCCTTTTTATGGCTGCATAGTATTCCATGGTGTATATGTACCATGTTTTCTTTATCCAGGCTATCATTAATGGGCATTTGGGTTGATTCCAAGTCTTTGCTATTGTAAATAGTGCTATAATGAATGTATGTGTGCATGTATCTTTATAATAGAATGATTTATATTTCTTTGGGTATATACCCAGTACAGATTGTTGGGTCAAGTGGTATTTCTGACTCTAGATCTTTAAGGAATCACTGCACTGTCTTCCACAATGGTTGAACTAATTATATTTCTGCCAACAGTGTAAAGTGTTCATATTTATCTGCAACCTCACAAGCATCTGTTGTTTCTTGACTTTTTAATAATCACCATTCTGACTGGCATGTGATGGTATCTTATTGTGGTTTTGATTTGCATTTATCTAATGATCAGTGATGTTGAGCTTTTTTTTCATACGTTTGTTGGCTGTGTGAATGTCTTCTTTTGAAAATTGTCTGTTCATGTAAAGTACATGAACAGACATGTAGTTGTCTTTTTTCTTATAAATTTGTTTAAGTTCCTTATAGATTCTGGATATTAGACCTTTATCAGATGGGTAGACTGCAAACATTTTCTCCCATTCTGTAGGTTGCCTGTTCACTCTGATGATAGTTTCTTTTGCTGTGCAGAAGCTCTTTCGTTTAACTAGATCCCATTTGTCAATTTTTACTTTTGTTGCAATTCCTTTTGACAATTTTGTTATGAAATCTTTGTCCATGCCTATGTCCTTAACGGTATTGCTTAGATTTTCTTCTAGGGTTTTTATAGTTTGGAATTTTATATTTGGGTTTTTAATCCATCTTGAGTTCATTTTTGTATAAGGTGTAAGGAAGGGGTCCAATTTCAATTTTCTGCCTATTTTTAGCCAGTTCTCCCAGCACCACATTTATTAAATAGAGAATGCTTTCCCCATTGCTTGTTTTTGTCAGGTTTGTTGAAGATTGGATGGTTGTAGATGTGCAGTCTTATTTCTGAGGTCTCTATTCTGTTCCATTGGTTTATGGATCAGTATTTGTACCAGTACCATGCTGTTTTGGTTACCGTAGCCTTGTAGTATAGTTTGAAATTGGATAGCATGATGCCGCCAGCTTTTCTCTTTTGGCTTAGAATTGTGTTGGGTATACAAGCTTTTTTTTTTTTTTTTTTTGATCCATATGAGATTTAAAGTAGTTTTTTTGTTTTTAATTCTGCAAAGAATGGCAATGGTAGTTTAATGAGAATAGCATTGAATCTATAAATTATTTTGGGCAGTGTGGCCATTTTCATAATATTGATTCTTCCTATCGGTGAGCATGGAATGTTTTTCAATTTGTTTGTGTCTTCTCTGATTTCTTTGAGCAGTGGTTTGTAGTCCTCCTTGAAGAGGTCCTTCATATCCCTTGTTAACTGTATTCCTAGGTATTTGATTCTCTTTGTAACAGTTTTGAATGGAAGTTTATTCATGATTTGGCTCTCTCCTTGTCTGTTTTTGGTGTATAGGAATGCTTGTGACTGTTGCACATTGATTTTGTATCCTGATACATTGTCGAAGTTGCTTATCAACTTAAGAAGCTTTTGGGCTGAGGTGATGGGGTTTTCTAGATATAGGATCATATTATCTGCAAAGAAAGGCAATTTGACTTCCTGTCTTCCTGTTTGAATACCTTTATTTATTTATTTTGCTTGATTGCCATGGCCAGAACTTCCAATATTATGTTGAATAGGAGTCCTTGTCTTCTGCCAGTTTTCTAGGGGAATGCTTATAGCTTTTGCCCATTCAGCATGATACTGGCTATGGGTTTGCCATAAATGGCTCTTATTATTTTGAGGTATGTTCCTTTAATACCTAGTTTATTGAGTTTTTTTAAGATGAAGGGGTGTTGCATTTTATTGAAGGTCTTTTCTGCATCTATTGATATAATCATGTGTTTTTGTCTTTACTTCTGTTTTTGTCATGAATTACGTTTATTGATTTGTGTATGTTGAACCAGCATTGCATCCTGGGGATAAAGCCAACATGATCATGGTGGATAAACTTTTTGATGTGTTGTTGGATTCAGTTTGACAGTATTTTATTGAGATTTTTTGCATTGATGTTCATTGGTGATATTGGCCTGCAGTTATTTGTTTTGTTTGTTTGTTTTTTGTTTTTCATTTCATTGCATCTATGCCAGGTTTTCATATCAGGATAATACTGGCCTCATAAAATGAGTTAGGGAGGAGTCCTTCCTTTTTAATTGCTTGAAATAGTTTCAGAAGAAAGGGTATCACCTCATTTTTGTACCACTGGTATAATTCAGCTGTGAATCCATCTGAACCTGGACTTTTTTGGGCTGATAGGCTATTCATTGCTGCCTCAATTTCAGAACTTGTTATTGGTATACTCAGAGATTCAATTTTTTCCTGGTTCAGTCTTGAGAAGGTGTATGGGTCCAGGAATATGTCATTTTCTTATGGATTTTCTAGCTGACTTGCATAGAGGTGTTTATAGTATTCTCTGATGATTATTTGTATTTCTGTGGGGTCAGTAGTGATATCCCCTTTATCATTTTTTATTTTGCCTATTTAATTCTTCTCTTTTTTTCCTCTTTATTATTCTAGCTAGTGGTCTATTTATTTCATTAATTTTTTCAAAAACCAGATTCTGGATTCATTGATTTTTTTTTTTTTTTTTTTTTTTTTTTTTTTTTTTTTTTTTTTTGAGGAAATTTTCTTGTGTCTAACTCCTTCAGTTCCACCCTGAGCTTGGTTATTTCTTGTCTTCTGCTGCTTTGGGTTTTTTACTTTTTTTCTCTTGGTTCTCTAGCTCCTTTAACTGTGATGTTGTGATGTTGATTTGAGATGTTTCTAGGTTTTTGATATGGGTATTTAGTGCTATACATTTCCCTCTTAACACTGTTTTAGCTGTGTCCAAGAGATTGTGGTTGGTCATTTCTTTGTTCTCACTAGTTTAAAAGAACTTATTGATTTCTGCTTTAATGTCATTATTTACCCAGAAGTCATTCAAGAGCAGTTTGTTCAATTTTCATGTAGCTGTGTCATTTTGAGCCGGGTGCAGTGGCTCACACCTGTAATCCCAGCACTTTGGGAGGCTGAAGGGGATGGATCACCTGAGTTCAAGAGTTTGAGACCACCCTGGTCAATATGGTGAAACTCCAGTCTCTACTAAAAATACAAAAAATTAGCTCAGTGTGGTGGTGGGCACCTGTTGTCCCAGCTACTCGGGAGTCTGATGCAGGAGAATTGCCTGAACCCAGGAGGCAGAGGTTGCAGTGAGTCGAGATCGCACCATTGCACTCCAGCCTGGGTGACAAGAGTGAAACTCTGTCTCAATAAACATCATCATCATCATCATCATCATCTTGAGTTCTAATTTGGTTGTGCTGTGGTCTGAGAGACTGTTATGATTCCAGTTCTTTTGCATTTTCTGAGGTGTGATTTAATTCCAAATATGTGATCAATTTTAGAGTTTGACGTGACACCAAGAAGAATGTATATTCTGTTGCTTGGCGGTAGAGAGTTCTGTAGATTTCTATCAGGCCCACTTGATCCAGAGCTGAGTTCAAGTCCTGAACATCTTTGTTAATTTTCTGTCTCAGTAATCTGTCTAATATTGACAGTGTGGTGTTAAATTCTCCCACTTTTATTGTGTGGGAGTCTAACTCTCTTTGTAGGTCTATAAGAACTTGTTTTACAAATCTGGGTGCTCCTGCATTGGGTGCATATATGTTTAGGACAATTAGCTCTTCTTGTTGAATTGACCCCATTATGGTTATGTAATGCTCTTCTTTTTTTTTTTTTTTTACTCTGTTGTTTTAAAGTCTGTTTTGTCAGAAACTATGGTTGCAACCCCTGCTTTTTCTATTTTCCATTTGCTTGGTAAATTACTTTCCATCACTTTATTTTGAGTCTATGAGTGTCTTTGTATGTGAGATGTGTCTCTTGCATACAGCACACCAACAGACTTTTACTCTTTATCCAGCCTGCCATTCTGTGTCTTTTATTTATTTATTTATTTATTTATTTATTTATTTTTTTGAGACGGAGTCTTGCTCTGTCGCCCAGGCTGGAGTGCGGTGGCCAGATCTCAGCTCACTGCAAGCTCTGCCTCCCAGGTTCACGCCATTCTCCTGCCTCAGCTACCCAAGTAGCTGGGACTACAAGCGCCCGCCACCTCGCCCGGCTAGTTTTTTGTATTTTTAGTAGAGACGGGGTTTCACCGTGTTAGCCAGGATGGTCTCGATCTCCTGACCTCGTGATCTGCCCGTCTCGGCCTCCCAAAGTGCTGGGATTACAGGCTTGAGGCACCGCGCCCGGCTCTGTGTCTTTAAATTGGGGTATTTAGCTCATTTGCATTTAAGGTTAATGTTGTTATGTGTGAATTTGATCCTGTCATCATGATACCAGCTGGTTATTTTGCAGACTTGTTTATGTGGTTGCTTCATAGTGTCACTGGTCTGTGTAGTTTAGTGTGTTTTTGTAGTGGCCGGTAACCATTTTTACTTCCCATATTCAGTGCTTCCTTCAGGAGTTCTTGCAAGGCAGGCCTGGTGACAACAAATTCTCTCAGCATTTGCTGGTCTGAAAAATATTTTATTTCTCCTTCACTTACGAAGCTTAGTTTGGCCAGAAATAAAATTCTAGGTTGGAAATTTTTTTCTTTATGAATGTTAATATTGGCCCCAAATCTCTTCTAGATTGTAGAGTTTCCACTGACATGTCTGCTGTAATTCTGATAAGCTTCCTTTTATAGGTGACCTGGCCTTTCTCTCTGACTGCTCTTAATTTTTTTTTTTACTTCATTTCTACCTTGGAGAGTTTGATAATTATGTGACTTGGGGTTGATCTTCTCATGGAATATCTTACTGGAGTTCTCTGGATTTCCTAAATTTGAATGTTGGCCTGTCTTGCTAGGTTGGGGAAGTTCTCCTGGATGATATCCTAAAATGTGTTTTCCAACTGGGTTCTGTTCTCTCCGTTTCTTTCAGGTACCCCTATCAGTCGTAGGTTCAGTCTTTTTACATAACCCCATAGTTCTTTTAGATTTTGTTTGTTCATTTTCATTCCTTTTACTCTAATCTTGTCTGCCTGCCTTATTTCAGCAAGATAGTCTTCAAGCTCTGACATCCTTTCTTCTGCTTAGTGCATTTGGCTATTGATACTTGTGTTTGCATTGTGAAGTTCTCATGTTGCATTTTGAGCTCCATAAGGTCATTTATGTTCCTCTCTAAGCTGGTTATTCTGGTTAAAAAATCCTGCAATGTTTTATCATGGTTCTTAGCTTCTTTGCAATGCATTAGAACATTGTGAACTCCTTTAGCTCAGTGAAGCTTGTTATTACCCATCTTCTGAAGCCTACTTCTGTCAATTCATCCATCTCAGCCTCAGCCCAGTTTTGTGCCCTTGCTGGAGACATGTTGCGATAATTTAGAGTAGAAGAGGCACTCTGGCTTTTTGAGTTTTTGGTGTTTTTGCATTGATTCTTTCTCATCTTTATGGGTTTGTCTACCTTTGATCTTTGAGGCTGCTGACCTTGGGATGGGGTTTTTGTTGGGTCTTTTTTATCGATGATGTTGTTGTTACTTTCTGTTTGTTTTTCTTTTAGCCGTCAGACCTCTCTTCCATAGGGCTGATGCGGTTTGCTTGGGGTCCACTCCAGATCCTATTCATCTGGGTTCCTCACACACCTGGAGGTATCATCAGTGGAGGCTGCAGAACAGCAAATATGGCAGCCTGTTCCCTTCTCTGGGAGCTCTGTCCCGGAGGGACACCAACTTGATGCTGGCTGGAACGCTCCTCCACAAGGTGTCTGGAGACCCCTGTTGGGAGGTCTCACCCAGTTAGGAGGAAAGGGATCAGAGACCTGCTTAAATAAGCAGTCTGGATGCCCCTTAGTGCAGTGGATTTGCTGTGCTGGGGTGAATCCCCCTCATCTGGGCTGCCCTTACTCTCCACAGCCAGCAGGCAGAAATGACTAAGATCGTTTATACATGATATCATGGCCGCCCCTCCTCATAGGGGCTCCTCTCCGAGAGATCAGAGTTCTGTCCATAAACCCCTGGTTGGGGATGCTGAAAATCCCACAGGGAGTCTCCATCCAGTGAGGAGGAATTGGTTGGGGTACCGATTAAAGAAGCAGTCTGACCTCGAACTGTTCCAGCCACTGTGCTGCACTGTGGGGGAATTGCTCCAAGGCTCTTTTCCTTGCTCCAGACAGGTGATCAGGTCTGGCTTAGAGATAGCAATACCATTTCTTGGCTTCCAGGAGGTCCTTGCATCCTTGCTGTGGATCTCCCAATACCTGCAGGTCACAAGGTCACAAAGGCTCTGCCTCTAGAAGCAGAGGATGAACAGCAATGAAGACAAGACCTGGAGCTCTTGCTGTGGGGAGACACCAGTTTAAGCATTCATGTATGCCACCTAGATGCTACTGAAGTTTCTTTGCCTATGGGTGGCATTAACTGTGCTGTCATGCGGGAAACTCCCATCTGAACTGGGGCTTTACGATTTTTGTTACTTTTATTCGAACATGGACTGTGTCCCTGCCTGGCATCTGGTTTTGCATTGGCTGGGCCTGCCCTGAAGGATGCTTATTTAGCACCCCTCTGAGCTGCTGGGATCCCACAACCCTGCAGACAGACAGCTATTTTTATTTTTGTGGGCTCAGTAATAACATTCTTTTCGTCATTTTTTATTGTGTTTATTTGGATCTTATCTCTTTCTTCTTTATTAGTCTAAATAGCAGCCTATCTCACTAATTTTTCAAGAAACCAACTCTTGGATTTGTTGATGTTTTGAATTTTTTTGTGTGTCTTGATTTCTTTCAGTTCAGCTCTAATTTTGGTTATTTCTTGTCGTTTGCTAGCTTTGGAGTTAGTTTGCTCTTGCTTCTTTAGTTCTTTTGATGTTGGTATTAGGTTGCTCATTTGAAATCTGTGTAATTTTTTTAGGTGGAAATTTCATGCTATAAATTTTGCTCTTAACACGGACTTACTTTTGTCCCAGAGATTCTAGTATGTTGTATCTTTGTTCTCATTAGTTTCAATTTTTTTTTTTTTTAATTTCTGGCTTAATTTCATTATTTACTCAAAAGTCATTCAGGAGTAGATTTTATAATTTCTTTGTAATTGAATGGATTTGAATGATTAAAAGGATACAAACTTTAAGTTGTAAGATAAACAATTTCTAGGTATAAAAGATATAGCATCAGTGGTGATATGATTTGAATGTGTCCTCCAGATTTCATTTATTGGAAACATAATCCTCATTGTGTCAGTTTTGAAAAGTAAGGTGTTGAAGACATGATTGGATCCTAAGGGCTCTGCTCTCATTAATTGGTTAGCCCATTAATTCATTAATGGATTAATGAGTTAATGGATTAATGGGTTATCATGGGAGAGGGACCTGTGGCTTTATAAAAAGAGGAATAGAGACTTGAACAAGCATGTTAATATGCTTGGCCCTCTCATTATGTGATACAGTGTATCAACTTGAGATTTTGTACAAAGTCCTCAACAGCAAGAAGTTTCTCACCAGATGCAGCCCCTCAACCTTGGACTTCTCAGCCTCCATAACAGTAACAAATAAATTCTTTTTTTAAAAAAATAAATTGCCTGGTTTCAGGTATTCTATTAAAAGGCAACAATAAACTGACTCAGGCAGGTGGTGATGGATGTGTTCATTTGATTTTGGTAATTATTACACAATGTTTATGTACATCAATTCATTGTGCTCTGTACTTTGAATATATAAAATCTTCGTCAATTTAATATTTAAAAATTTTATGTTAATTACCTCCCAATAATTATGCTTTACTTTTATGCAGATTCTTTATAAACGACCTTCAGACCCAGATTTAGTTTGTTTGCTTACCCATTCATTCACAGAATATATATTACACTGTCTTGAAGAATCAGAAGGTTTGGCAGAATGAGACCTATATTCTCAAAAAGCATTGATTGTTGGAGCTCAGTAGTGGCTGCCATCATTAAATCCAGCTGGGGCTCTTCAGTTTACCTCAATTCCTACCACTCCCTGCAGTTTCCATGATTCTAATGCAGAAAGTCAGCTGCCATAACCTCCTGCTTGGACAATTGCTTTTCTCTCAATTGACACATTTAAATAATCTGATTTACATAGCCTGCCTGGATTTTTCATGTATCTGAGTTTGTGACCACATGGTTTAGGCCAAAGCCTCTATTTTAGAGATACTTAAGTCCAGGGAGGTCAAGCAAATTGTTCATGGTCTTACCGCTTATAAACATTAAAATCTAGACTAAAATCTGAATCCTAGCTCATTGTACTTGTTTGTACCTTATTCCATTGTGCAGTTAGGCATATGCAGCACATTGTGATTTTTTGACTAGAAGATATTACGTCCTCCCTTATCAGTGATTTCTCTTTTTTTCCTCTTCCTCCTCTAGACAGAGAAGAAAACCTCTTCTCAGTTGTTGATTATTATAGTCTGGAAGAGTCTTATTTCCTTATGCATGTTCTATTATCCATGAATATACCATAGATTCTGTCAAAAAAAAATGCTGGTTCTTTATGGCAAATGAGCTATATAACAAGACTTTTGGGAGAGACTGAGTTGTTGGAGTCTCCATTATCTTCTATATTGGATTTGTGCTTCTGAGCCTTCCATAATCTGAGACCCAGATCCCACCAGCTATGATTATGACTGGCATCTTCATCCTTGCTCCTCTTGAACACACAAGGCAAATATCCCTGCCCATTTCTTCTAATAATACTTCTAAATATAAAGGTTCCCGATTTAAAATTTTGTAAGGTCTATTATCATGCACTAAGATTGGTCCTGCATATCTTTTCAATATAAATAGAAATAACTTACACAATTTACATTTCATATGGATTTTGCTTGTTTACCCATTAGTTGTTAATATTTTCTAATTTCACAAGTTGATTCAATGAAGCAGAGCTGAAGAGACATTTTTATTTGTTCCAAATTATCATATTCAGATGTCTACTCAGAATACATTTACCAGTAAGGGTCAATATTTCAATTTAAATAGATTTGGATTTTGAGGTCCAATTAAGTGTCCATTAGTTTTGAATCAAGAATGAAACAAATGTGTAACTTAGTCAGAATTCCTTCACAACTTGGGGATCTATAACGGCTTGGGATATGTACCTTCATTTCCAAGTGTTGTAGTGTTATTCTGAGAAATTTGGTTACTAGAAGCAGAGATTGAGTAAAACATCCTTAGTAGGCACTGGGGAAATAAGAATCTGCTAACATTTAGTCTACATAATTATCTTGTTTCATTTCTGTAAATACCAAGGATTGTACTGCCAAAAGTGTGTATGTATTTTAGTTAACCACAGAAAGAGAATATCAAATTGGCATATGTCTGGAATGCTACTGGTTCTTCCAGAAATTTGCTAAATGGGAAACAGAAACTCTCATCTTATTTAACTTAAATACAATAACCTACATAAACATAACAGTGCCTGGGCTTACAAAGTAGATGCTAATCAATGAGCCAGTCAATTCAAAATGTATTAGTCAATTCATATAGGATTCAATATACTGAATATTGACATTAAATGTTGCTATTTTAAATTATTCACTACTAAGCCAAATTATAAATTAGCCATAGACTCAGAATCATAGGATTTGGGTTGCTAGAAATATAATTTCTTAACTCCCGAGGGAAGAGTTTATATTGTCAGAAAGAGAGTTTGAAATATAACAAAAGGGTAAGGAAAATAACAAATATCATTTTTGCAACAGAGAGCTGATTAAGGTTGAACTCTGTATACCTGAAATACAGGGATTAAGAAAATTGGGCTTAAAAATGGTTACGACAATTTTCCTCATTGTTTTTCCTCAAAGGATTAATGTATAGTTTTTATTGCTAAAAGTATTCAAGAAGAGAAGTATCAGTGTCTACAACTATGTCTAATCACTTACCTGAGGGCAAGATACAAGATCAGATGACTTGAAAAACTGAGGCAAAATAATTGTCCCTTCATGGTCCTCACACATCTTCTTTCTTTGGAAAAGAAAATTATTTGTTAAATTGGAAGACCATGATGATGAGGTACGATATCCTGACATCACAAATACTAAAAGCAGCAACTTTCAAGTAGCAATTTCTTCTACATTTCAATTGTTAATCTGTGACAACATACCCTCAAATCATGATTTTCCATGTATGTTTTTATGAGCTGCTAACTGCAAGTTGGTACATTCTAAAAATAATTTTTAAAATTGTAAGCAGGAATATTTTAAAAACATAATGAGTTCATGTCCTTTGTAGGGACATGGATGAAGCTGGAAACCATCATCCTCAGCAAACTAACACAGGAACAGAAAACCAAACACTGCATGTTCTCACTCATAAGTGGGAGGTGGACAATGAGAACACATGGACACAGGGAGGGGGACATCACACACTGGGCCTGTTGGGGGGTTTGGGGAAAGGGGAGGGAGAGCATTAGGAAAAACACCTAATGCATGCCGGGCTTAAAACCTAGCTGATGGGTTGATAGGTGCAGCAAACCACCATGGCACATGTAAACCTATGTAGCAAACCTGCACGTTCAGCACCTGTATCCCAGAACTTAAGATACAAATAAATAAAATTAAAATTAAAATTTTTTAAAAAAGATAATCTCACTATTCATCATGTGATAACTGTAAAAGCCTTGGTTTACTTCTTTACATATTTTTTTTCTATGCGTATGTTGTATGTGCACATGAACATATATTACAGTTTAACAAAAAATGGAATCATAGTCTAGGTAGATTTCTATCCTGGTATTTTCATTTAAGAATATATCATAAAGATTTTTCCATGGCACAGGCAAACATGTTTTTCACAGCTGCATAATATTTCTTCACCATACTTTATGCACTCTTTTATTGTTGGAGATTTAGGCTTTTTTTTTTTTTTTTTTTTTATGTTTTTAGATGGAGTCTCACTCTGTCGCCAGGCTGGAGTGCAGTGGTGTGATCTGGGATCACTGCAACTTCTGCTTCTGGGGTTCAAGCGATTCTCCTCCTTCAGCCTCTGGAGTAGCTGGTACAGGCACGCACCACCATGTCCAGCAATTTTTGTATTTTTAGTAGAGATGGGGTTTCACCATGTTGGCCGGGATGATCTTTATCTCGTGAGCTTGTGATCCGCCTGCCTCCGCGTGCCAAAGTGCTGAGATTACAGGCGTGAGCCACTGCACCAGGCCGATTTAGGTTGTTTTTAATTTATCGGCATTATAAATAGTACTACAGTGAAGTTCCATGTTATACACATTTTTATCCACAAATGCTTAGTTCCTGAGGATACATTTTTAGAAGAAAAATTACTAGGTTACAGTTATAGGCAATTTTAAGGTTTTGATATATAAAACCACATTGCCCTTCAGTAACATTTTGATTTAACTCTAGTACCAGCAATGTATTTTCTCTGCACCTTATTCAGAGCTAGAATACGTGCATGTATATATATATGTGTGTGTGTGTGTATATATATGTATATATATATGCACATATATATATATATATATATACTTTTCGCTGTTGAAATGTGTGATAGACAAAAGTAAAGTTTTATTTTTTTTTAATGTCTTGTTAATCATTGTTATAACCCACTAGGACATTAAACTTTGGGTAAATTCTCCAACCTAGTTGTACTGCACAGATCCTGAAACACAATGCTAGAAATGTCAGGGTGATGTTCTTAGATGGTGGTCTTAGGCTCTGGATTCAAAAATTACAGATTCTTAGAATGAGAAGAGACTTTAGAGGTTACATAGTCCAATTTATAACCCACTGTGGGGAAGTTCTCTACAATATTCCTGACAGGTAGTTAATCCAGCTTGAATTCAGAATCTCACTACTTCATGCAGCAGCACATTTATAGAAATGTAGTATGTAGACTAGAAAGGACCTTGGAGATTGTGTAGTCTCCCACCTTCTGTTGCCTAAAGCTACACAATTATTATATTTAGGGGAAAAATCAGAACTAGAAGTCACCTCTCTGGATTTCTAGCAGGGCTGCCGTGTAAAGTTGCTCAGGCTACAGTGCAAATGGTGCCACCCTGGCATTATGCAACATAGTATACCCGATTCCCAGTCTCCACTACATTATGCTTTAGTTTAAGCCCCTCTTATAACATTGGCTGTCCTTTTTCGGGTATTGCTTTCTTACACATTTCCCCTTAAAATGCGTTAGCCTGAATTTAGTATAACATTCAAGAAGTGGCTCACCAGAGTAAAGGGACATTATCATGTTGTTGTTGTGATTGTACTGGTAGTGGAATCTACACTGTTGTTACTGCAGCATAACTCAACATTTCACTTCTTGACAGCAGCTTTACACTATAATACAAGTCACTCAGTCTTTTAGTAAACTAAAACACCTAGATCATTTTGGTTTTGACAACAGAAATTTATTTTCTCACAGTTTTGAAGGGTAGAAGTCCAAGGTCAAGGTACCAGCATAGTTGGTTTCTGGTAAGGGCTCTCTTTCTGACATATAAATGGCTGCCTTCCCACTGTGCTCTCACATGGCAGAGAGAGAGAGACCTCAAGCTTTCTGGCATCTCTTCATACAAGAGGAAGACACCATAATCCCATAATAAGGGCTCCATGCTCATGACCTCATCAAAACCTAACTACCTCCCAAAGGCCATCACAATGAGGGTTAGGGTTTCAACATATGAATTCTTTTTGGAGAGACACAATTCAGTCCATAGCAATATCCTATACTACTAAGTAGTTCTGTTTGCCTAGGTACTGATTTTATATATATTTCTGTTAGTTAAACCTTGGTAATTTCATCTCCTACTTTCTTGAACAGAACGCAAATTACTTGAGTTTAGGGAGTTAAACTTAGGTAAGATGAACTCAGCGCTCTATTACAATAACCTCCTTGATAATCTGATTTCAATTTCCTCTTCTCAATTTTTGTTCTGCCTTTTCCAGTTGGAAAAGCAGTTTATTATTCGTTAGTCTACCTGGCTGATTCTGATTTACTTCCAGAAATGCTATTCAATTAATTCTTTCTACCTAATGACTGTAATTCTCATTGATCTCATTGACCAGAGGAAAAGTTATGGACCAGAGTTAACAGTTCAAAAAATGATAAAATGATAAAAAATATTTTTGTTACAAGAAATATAGTTGAACACTTTTTTTTTTTTTTTTTTGCCACTGAAGGTCAAGATAGACCCAAGTCTTTTAGACTACTGAAAGTCCCAGTCCAAAATTGGAGTCGTTGACATTTGACAGAGCCAGGAACAGTCATACAGGTGTTAAGGCACACTTTAATTTTTTTTTTTTTTTTTTTTCCTGTAGATTGTCCTAGCATTTTCTTCAAGCCTGTAATAGATGAAATTATATTGTTCACTTATAAGCCTCCTTAGTTTTTAGCTTGGTTCCAAAGACTGTCTTATTTTAAAATCTTGGTGCCAATTATTAGTACTTATATGCTGCATTATTTTCAGTGTAGAACATTTTTAAATACATGGAAAACCATACATTCATACACATATTCACACACGCAGGCCTATGTGCAGACACAAACACATAAACACACACACCATTTCCATTTTTTTTTTTTTTTTCACTTTCATGTTGTTGTTTCCTACTGTGTAGGCCAAAGCTGAATCCAAGCTAAGTTTTGAGGGCTATCTTTGGTTCCCTTCTGGCTCCTATTTACATAAATATCACTGTTTACTTTTACTTGTCTTATCTAGGCAACTGTGTCCTCGTATTACCCAGAGACTCTCACAGATTTCAATATGAATCTACTTTCCTTGCTCAGTAAAAACTTTGTTTCTTTTCTCTCATCAAAATGTATCTGTTCTCCTCATTCCAAGCTTTTCTGTTTTTCATTGCTATTCCTAGATAAACTGTATAGATGTTTAACTGTTCATAGTTTTATTCTTTGTATGCAATATATTTTTACTTAAATTGGGACTTCCTTAAGATACTACCTTAACTAAAAAGAATTTCTCTGATGGCGGGGAGATCAGGCTCTATAGTGGAGAAGGCAGGCATTTCTTTGGTGCCCAAGTTTGACTCACTAAAGTCTTTTTCCAAATCTAGCACATTCACCTTTACTACAGTAAAACAAACAAACAAACAAAACAAAACAAAAACACTCAATGGTAAGAAGTTAGAAATGGAAAGATAGAATTAGTATGATTGATAAGAGAGGATGATAGCATACTTGTAGAAGGAAAATGCTCTTACATATAAATTTTATAGATGTGTAACCCATGTCAGCTATTAGTTATCTGCCTGATTCCAAAAGGCATTTGCAAGAGAGCAGGGATTAGGAAAACATCACTTTTTAGATACGCTGGCTGGTTTGAATTTTTCTGAGTCCTAGAAGAAACAATGACTCTTGGTTTGAACTTTTTTTTCCCAATAAAGCAGAAGAGATGTGGTAGCATCTAAGGGAACAGAAAGGAGAACATTAGGATATATTCACTATTTGCTGATGACTTGCAGGTAAGAGATCTTTATGCCCTTCACTCAGATTTTACCTCTAGATTTAAAAGCTGAAATGTGAAGTTAAAAGTGACTTAAATTGGCCAAGGAAATATTTAATGGCTAATTAAAATAATACCAAGGAACCTTACTTTTACTTGATGTTTTTACTATTAAAATAATGTGAAATATCACTGATTGAAGAAAAACAACTCCAAATCATACGTTACTGCTTTGGTTGCCAACAAATTATGTTACGTCTATGAAAAGCCTGATTCTTAAATAAGGCTTTAGTTGTTGATAGATTTATGAAAGTAAACACTGGGACAGATGTGTATCTCAAATGGGAATTAGGCAGTGAGATTGGGCCTTGCACAAGCTGTTGCTCTTTCCTAGTCTACCCTGCCTTTCTATTTAGAGCAATGTATGCAGGCCGATGTAGAGAAAGTAAAATGAAAGTATTTCCTTGCTTCAGAGTAGACATACACTTGATACATGTTTATGAAAGGAGAAAATGAAGGAAGAATGGATGGAAATATGGAGCAAAGGAAGGAAGGAAGGCATGACAGCAAGTAGGTAGCAATGCAATAGAGTCTAAATGAGAACTAAACTTTGATTATTTCCCCTTTAACATTTGTTTCAATAATGTGCTGTAGAACATCTCAATGTTTTCTCAATGAGATGCTTGTGCTCTTTTAACCTAATGAAATAGGAATACTTCTGTCAGTCTTATTTATTTTTTAAATGTAACATAACAATTATTTTAGTTATTATAATTATTTAGATTTAGTATACCAGTTCAGACTATTCACCCATCAAATCTTTCAATAACCTCACCCAGCAGAGGTCCATGCTATGCCTTATTAAGGGAGAGAGTGGACCAAGCACAGTCATAACTGGGGGTTCATATTGAAAAAATTAAAATGCAGTTAACCAAATATAACACATTTATCAATAGCATGAGGAAATTCCTTTTTGATCTTAAGGCTAATTAACAGGTTTCTTAAAATAGAAGCATTTCTTACAGTTATTTCCATGATATCACATAAAGTATAACTTAACTTAAAAACAAGATTGTCTGTACAAAGATGCCATTACATAATATTTGGTGATCTCTTAATAATAAATTTCGTAGGATATCTACTTGCTTAGAAAATAAAGCTATTGTTTTTTTAAATAAACTATACTTCTCTTTACTTTTCTAGTAATTCTTCTTGCCCTTGTGGAATGCATAATGTTGTTTAACTATAAACAATGCTTGAGGTTAAATAGCCAGATGCTATTTTAATTGATACAACACATTAGTTTCAGAACATCTTTGTTTTCATTTGATTTTATATAATTGAGAATTAGTCATTAAAAATGAATAAACATGTCCTCAAATAAATTTATCAGAGTCAAAAGAAATTTAGAAATAATCCCTACCCACAAGGAGTTTGTAGTACACATTTGTGCTTTGTGTCAGTCTTGTACAACCAGCTTGAAGATTTAAGGGGGCTGTTTTTTGTAGTGGTTAAAAATTTAATTATAGGTGTCAATTATCCACTATCTACTTTCTGTCTATATGGGATATGTACCTATCCTGGACATTTTATGTAAATACAATTATACAACATGGGACCTTGTATGACCGACATCTTTCACTAAGTATAATATTTTCAAGGTTCAACCATGTTGTGGCACATGTCAGTATATCTTTCCTTCTTTCTGCTAATATTCTGTTGTTTGGATTTTTAAAATCTGTACATCAGTTGATGGGCATTTGGGTTGCTCACACCTCTGGCTATTATGAATAATGGTGGTATGACCATTCATGTACAAGTTTTTGTTTGGAGATATGTTTTCAAAACTTTTGGGAATTGCTGGGTCCTATGGTAATTCTATATTTAACTTTCCACAGTGGCTGAAGCATTTTGCATCCCCACCAGAGTGTTAATATCTGTCTGTTTTTTTTTTTTTTTTTTTTTTTTTTTTTTTTTTTTTTTTTTTTTTTGTGATAGCCAACTAGTGGATGTAAAGTGGTCTCTCATTGTGGTTTTGATTTGCATTTCCCTGATGGCTAGTGATGAACATAGTTTTGAGCAATACACAAATTGCTCATTTGTGTATCTTAAATGTCTCTCCAAGTCCACTGCCTATTTTAAAAACTGAGTTATTTGTGTTTTGTTGTTGTTGTTGTTGTTGTTGTTGTATGCTATAAGAGTTCTATATATTCTGGATACTGACCTTTATCAAATATATGATTTCCAATTTTATTTTTCATTCTATACATTGTCTTTTCGCATTCTTGATGGTATCCTTTGGCACACAGAAATTTGCATCTGGATCAAGTCCAAGTTATCCATTATTTCTTCTATCACTTGTGCTTTTGTCATCCTATCTCAGAAACTGTTCCCTAATCCAAGGTTATGAAGATTTACACTTACTTTTTTTTTCTAATAGTTTTTGCTGCTATAGTTAGATCTATGACCCATTTTGTGTCGATTTTTGTATATGGTGTGACATAGGAGTCCAGTTTCATTTTGAAATTGACAAGTGCCAGTCCTTCAACTTTATTATTATTTTTCAAGTTTAAATGATCTTGACTGTTCTGTGTTACTTGCATTTCCATATGAATTTTAGGATCAAGTTGTCAACTTTTGCAAAATATATTATGTTAGAAGTCTCTCTGGAATGACATTGAATTTGTAGATTGTTTTGGGTAATATTGCCATTTTAACAATACCAACTTCTGTTATATACACATATGGGATGTCTTATTAATTTGTGTATGCTTTCATTTCTTTCAACATATTTTATAGTTCTCAAAATATATGTTTTGCATTTGTATTGTTAAATTTGTTCCCAAATATTTTGTTTTTTATGCTACTGTATATGGAATTTTTAAAGTTTTATTTTTGGGACATTCATTGTTAGTGTATAGAAACAATTCATTTTTATACATTTATCTTTTTTCCTGAAATCTGTCTGAACTCACTTACCACCTCTGATCTTTTTTAACAGATTACTTATGACTTTCTATATACAAAATTGTGTCATTCAAATAAAAGAGATAGTTTTACATCTTCCTTTACAGTCAGGATGCCTTTTATTTATTTTCCTTGCTGAATTTCTCTGGATAATACCACCAGTAAAATACTGACTAGAAATGGTGAAAGCAGACAACCTTTCCTTCTTTCTGATCTTAGGGGAAAGCCATCAGTCTTTCACATTAAATAAAATGTTGTCTGTTCATTTTTCATAAGTGCCCTTTATCAAGCTGAAGAACATTTTGTTCTAATTTGTTGAGTGTTTTACACATAAAAGCCTGTTGAATTTTGTCAGTTTCTTCTGAGTCTATTGAGATAATAATACATTTTTAATATACTATTTTAAGAGTATTTTTAGATTACAGGACATTTGTAAGAAAGTACAATGCATTCCCATATATTCCTCTTCCCTCCATACATAGTTTCACCTATTATTAACATCGTGCATTAAGTTGATACATTTGTTACAACTGATAAACCACTACTGATATACAATTATTAAATAAAGTTCATAGTTTACATTAGGTCTCATTTTGTGTTGTACCTTTCCATGGGTTATGACAAATGCATAATGTCATGTGTTTATCATTATAGTATCATACAGAATACTTTCACTACCATCAACATTTCATGTGCTCCACCTGTTTATTCATCCATACACTCCTCTCCTTCTGTTCTCAACCATGATTTTTTTTACTGTCTCTAGTTTTGCATTTTCTAAAATGACATATTGTTGGAATCATACAGTATGTACCTTTTAAAGACTGACTATATGCTTTTACCTTTCCTTCATGTATTTTCATGACTTGGTAGCACATTTCTTTTAATTAATGAATAATAGCTTATTTTATTGATGAACCACAGTTTATCTGATCCCCTATTGGAGGACATCTTGGTTGCTCCAAGTTTTAGCAATAAAAAGCTGACATGAACACAGTATGTGGAAATTTGTTGGCATATTTTTTCAACTCATTTGGTTATATACCAAGAAATACTATTGCTAGGTCCTATGATAAGCCTATATTTAGCTTTACAAGAAAGTGTCAAACTGTCTTCCGAAGTGGTTATATTATTTGTGTTGCCCCAGCAATGAATGAAAGTTTCTATTTGCTTCACATCTTCTCCAGCATTTGGTGTTGCCTGTGTTTTGAATTTTCACCATTGTAATAGTAAGTGTGCAACACAAATGTTATGAGATATGTGTTTTGTACATATTTTCTCCCAATCTGGGGCATTTCTTTTCATTCTATTAGTGTCTTTTCTAGAGGGGAAGTTTTTTATTTTAATGAAGTCTAACTTGTTATCTTTTCTCTTTCATTTTTAGTGTTTTTAGTGCCATATCTAAAAAGTAATTGGCAGACCCAAAAGTCATTGCCAAACCCAAATCGTTGATTTTTCTCTTATGTTTTCCTTCAATGTTTTACATTTTCCATTTAGGCCTATGAACAACTGAATATCACTTTTTGTAAAATATATAAGCTCTATCTAAATTCATTTATTTGCATGTTGATGTCCAATTGTTTCAGGACCACTTGCTGAAAAGACTGTCTTTTCTCCATTAAAAGTCAACTATTTGTTTTTATTCTTTTAACATATTCTTTATGATATTAATATTGATCAGTTTTTGGATATTAACCCAACCTGTCATTCCTGGAATAAATTCCACTTTGCCATTGTATAAAATCATTTTTCTATGTTGCTACATTTGTTTTGCTAATATTTTGTTCAGTTTTTTGCATCTATACTTATCAAAGATGTTTTTGTCTCATTTCCTTTTGATTTTTTTTTTTTCTGCTTTTGATATGAGGGTATTGGCTTCACTAAATGGGTTAGAAATCTTGTTACAAAACCAGTTTTTGACTTCATTGATTTTCTCTATTGTTTTCCTTTCTCTATTTTATTAATTTCCACCATAATCTGTATTATTTTCTTCCTTGTTTACTTTGTATTTAGTTAGCTTTTCTATTTCTAGTTTCCTAAGATGGAAGATTACATTATTGAGTTTAGATCCTCCTTTTTTTTTTTTTTTTTTTTGAGATGAAGTCTCCCTCTTGTCCCCCAGGCTGGAGTGTGATGGCGCAATCTTGGCTCACTACAACCTCCATCTTCCGGGTTCAAGCGATTCTCCTGCCTCGGCCCCCCGAAGTAGCTGGGATAACACCTGCCACCAAGGCCGGCTAATTTTTGTATATTTAGTTGAGATGGCGTTTCACCATGTTGGCCAGGCTGATCTCGAACTCCTGACCTCAGGTGATCCACCTGCATTGGCTTCCCAAAGTGTTGGCATTACAGGTGTGAGCCACCGTGCCCAGCCCCTTCTTATTTTTTAATGTAGGCATTTACACCTATAAATTTCTGTGTATGCATGACTTTAGCTGGATTCTATAATTTTATTATTTATTCATTCATTTGTTTATTTATTCATTTATTTATTTATTTTACTTTACGTTCTGGAATGCATGTGCAGGATGTGCATGTTTGTTACATAGGTATACGTGTGCCATGGTGGTTTGCTGCACCTATTGACCCATACTCTAAGTTCCCTTCACTTGCCCCCCAACTCCCAACAGGTCCTGGTGTGTGTTGTTCCCCTCCTTGTGTCCATGTGTTCTCATTGTTCAACTCCCACTTATGAGTAAGAACATGTATTTGGTTTCCTATTCGTGTGTTAGTTTGTTGAGGATGATGGTTTCCAGATTCATCCATGTCCCTGCAAAGGACATGATCTCATTCCTTTACATGACTGTGTGGTATTCCATGGTGTATATGTATCACATTTTCTTTATCCGGTCTATCATTGATGGGTGTTTGATTTGGTTCCTTGATTTTGCTATTGTAAATAGTACGGCAATAAACATACGTGCGCATATGTCTTTGTAGTAGAATAATTTATATTATTTTGGGTATATACCGAGTAATGGGATTGCTGGGTCAAATAGTATTTCTGGTTTTAGATCCTTGAGGAATCACCATACTGTCTTCCATAATGGTTGAACTAATTTACATTCCCACAAACAACGTAAAAGTGTTCCTGTTTCTCCACAGCCTCACCAACATCTATTATTTCTTGACTTTTTAATAATTCCTATTCTGACTGGCATGAGATGGTATCTCATTGTGGGTTTGATTTGCATTTCTCTGATGGCCAATGATGTTGAGCTTTTTTCATATGTTTGTTGGCCACGTAAATGTCTTCCTTTGAAAAGTGTCTGTTCATATCCTTTGCCCACTTTTTGATGGGGTCATTTGTTTTCTTTTCTTGTAAACTTGTTTAAGTTCCTTGTAGATTTTGGATATTAGACCTTTGTCAGATGGGTAGATTGCAAAAGTTTTCTTTCATTCTGTAGGTTGCCTGTTCACTCTGATCATAGTTTCTTTTGCTGTGCAGAAGCTCTTTAGTTTAATTAGATCCCATTTGTCAATTTTGGCTTTTGTTGCAATTGCTTTTGGTGTTTTAGTTATGAAGTCTTTTCCCATGCCTATGTCCTTAACGGTATTGCCTAGGTTTTCTTCTGGTATTTTTATGTGTTGGGTTTTACATTTAAGTTGTTAATCCATCTTGAGTTAATTTTTTGCATCAGGTGTAAGGAAGGGGTCCAGTTTCAGTTTTCTGCATATGACTAGCCAGTTTCCCCAGCACCACTTATTGAATAGGAGATCCTTTCCACATTGCTTGTTTTTGTCAGGCTTATCGAAGATCAGATGGTTATAGATGTGTGGTTTTATTTCTGAGGCATCGGTTCTGTTCCATGGGTCTATTTGTCTGTTTTGGTACCAGTACCCTGCTGTTTTGGTTACTGTAGCCTTGCAGTATAGTTTGAAATCAGGTAGCATGATGCCTCCAGCTTTGTTCTTTTTGCTTAGGATTGTCTTGGTTATATAGGTCTTCTTTGATTCCACATGAAACTTAAAGTAGCTTTTTCTAATTCTATGAAGAATGTCAATGGTAGTTGGATGGGAATAGCAATAAATCTATAAATATCTTTGTGCAATATGTCCATTTTCACAATATTAATGGTTCCTATCCATGAGGATGGAATGTTTTTTCATTTGTTCATCTCCTCTCTTACTTCCTTGATATGTGGTTTGTAGTTTTCCTTGAAGAGGTCCTTCACATCCCTTGTTAGCTGTATTCCTAGGTATTTGTTTCACTTTGTAGTGATTGTGAATGGGAGTTCATTCATGATTTGGCTATTTGTTTAATGTTGGTGTATAGGAATGCTTGTGTGTTTTGCACATTGATTTTGCATCCTGAGATTTTGCTAAAGTGGCTTATTGGCTTAAGGACTTTAAGGAGTCAGGATGGGGTTTTCTAAATATAAAATCATGTCGTCTGTAAATAGAGACAATTTGACTTTTTCTCTTCCTGTTTGAATACCCTTTATTTCTTTCTCTTACCTGAAACTCTCAATAAACTAGGTATTGATGGGACATATTTCAAAATAATAAGAGCTATTCATGACAGACCCACAGCCAATATCATTGAATGGGCTAAAGCTGGAAGCATTCCCTTTGAAAACCGGTACAAGACAAAGATGCCCTCTCTCACCACTCCTACTCAACATAGTATTGGAAAGTCTGGCCAAGGTAATTAGGCAAGAGAAAGAAATAAACGCTACTCAAATTTGCTTTTATTTTTATACATCTCAAAATATTTTCCAATATCCCTTATGATTTAACTATTAGATATTTAGGAGTACCTTGGTTAACTTACACATATTTATGAGTATATTAAATTTCTTTCAATAACTGATTTCAAATTTAATTGCATATGAATATACTTTTTTAATGTATATTCTTAAAAATTAAACATTAAGGAATATATATTTTTATGATTTTATTTTTTTTTTAATTTATGGAAGACCATTTTACACCCAAAATACTTACGGAATATTCCATGTACTTAAGAATTTGTGTTGTATTGTTGGGTGGAACTACAGGTTTCTGCTAAGTCTATATGGTTTATAGTTTTCTTCAAGCCTTATATTTCATTTTTGATCTCCTGTGTAGTTCTATTCATTTCTGAAAGCAGGATATGGAAGTCTGCAATGATTATTGTTGAATATATTTCCCACTTCAATTCTGTCAAGTTGTGCAAGTCTAATTATTTTTCAAGAAAAAAAGCATGTAAAGTATCTATGTAATGCATTTAAAAGGTAAATAAGTGAATGAAGGAATGAGTGAATGAATAAATGAAAAGCATAACAGTGGCTGAAATTTATTTTTCAGTTACACTTGATTTGTTACCCTTCCATTTCAAAAATTATATTGACTTCTTGTGCCCAAAGATTTAATCACAATCAATGAAGAGTGGATTTTTAAAAAATTAAACTCGTGTTTTAGATACAGGGGTACATAAGCAGATTTGTTACATGGGAACTTTTCACCCAGGATGGTGACATAGTACCCAACAGGTAGGTTTTCAACCTACGTCTCCCTTCCTATCTTCACCTGCTAGTCATCTACAGTGTCTGTTGTTCCCATGTTTATGTCCATGTGTGTTCAATGGTGAGCTCCTAATTAAAAGTGAGAAGATGAGTTATTTGGTTTTCAGTTATTGTGTTATTATACTTTGAATAATAGTTTCTAGCTAAATCTATGCTGCTGTAAGATATAAGATTTCATTCTTTTTATGACTTGTAGTGTTGCATGTTGTATATGTACCATCTTTTTTCTTTTTTTATCCAATCAGCTGTTGATAGGCACATGGGTTGATTCCTTGTTTTGCTATTGTGAATAGCTGTGATGAACATATGAGTGCATGTGTCATTTTGGCAGATTGATTTATCTTCGTTTGGGCATATACCCACTAGTTGGAATGCTGGGTAAAACCCTAGTTCAACTTTTAGTTCTTTGAGAAATCTCCAAACTGTTTTCCACAGTGACTGAACTAATTTAAATTCCCACAACAGTGTATAAGCATCCTTTTTGCTCTAACAGCCTCATCAACATGTGTATTTTGACTTTTATATAACAGTTATTCTTACTGCTGTGAGGTGGTATCACACTGTGGTTTTGATTTGCATTTCTCTGATGATTAATGATGTTAGGCATTTTTTTTTCCATATATTTGTTGGCTGCTTGTATGTCTTATTTGGAGAAGTGTCTGCGCATTTTCTTTGCCAACTATTTTACGGGTTTAGTTTTGTTATTATTTATTTAGTTAAGTTCTTTATAGATTTGGAGTAGTAGTCCTTTGTTGGATACATACTTTGTGAATATTTCCTACCACTCTGTAGGTCGTTTTTGTTTGTTTGTTTGTTTGTTTTTGTTTTTGTTTTACTCTGTTGACAGTTTCTTTTGCTGTGCAGAAACGTTTTAGTTTAAATAAGTCCCACTTGTCAATTTTTGTTGTCATTGCAATTGCTTTTGAGGACACAGTCATAATAATTTCTTTGCAAAGGTCAGTGTCCAAAAGGGTATTTGCAAGATTTTCTTTTCTAGGATTTTTATTGTTTGAGGTCTTAAATTTAAGTTCTTAGTCTACGTTGAGTTAATTTTTGTATATGGTGATAGGTAGGGTTCCAGTTTTATTCTTCTGCGTATGGTTAGCCAGTTTTCCCAGCACCATTTATTGAACAGAAATTTCTTTACCATTGCTTATGTTTGTCAGCTTTGTCAAATATCTGTTGGTTATAGATGTGGCTTTATTTCTGAGTTTTCTATTCTGTTTTCTTGGTGTATTGTCTGTTTTTGTACCAGTACTATTTTGGTTACTGTAGCCTTGCAGTATAGTTTGAAGTTGGGTAATGAGATGCCACTGGTGTTCCTTTTGCTTAGAAACGCTTTGGCTATTTAGAGTCTGTTTTTGTTTCCCATGACTTTTAAAATACTTTTTTTTTTTTTTTCTAATTCTGTGAAAAATGACATTGGCAATTTGATAGGGACAGCAGTGAATCTGTAGGATGCTTTTGGTAGTATGGTCATTTTAATGACAATTTTTTCAATCCATGAACATGGAAATTATTTTTGCTTATGTCATCTATGATTTATTTCAGCAGTGCTATTAGTTCTATTTGTAGAGATAGTTCACATTCCTGGTTATATGTATTCACAGATATTTTATTTTATTTTTTGTGTGGCTTTTGTAGATGGGATGGTATTGCTTATTTTGTTCTTGGTTAAAACATTATTGGTGTATAGAATGCTACTGATTTTTGCATATTGATTTTATACCCTGAAATATTATCGAGGTCATTTATCAGGTCTAGGGGTCTTTCAGTAGGATCTTTAGGTGTAGAATCATATCCTCAGTGAAGAGAAATAATATGACTTTCTCCCTTTCTCTTCCTTTCTTTCTTCCTTTCTTCCTTTCTCTTGCCTGCTTTCTCTGGCTAGGACTTCCATTACTATATTGAATAAGAGTGATTAGAGGGGGCATCCTTGTCTTGCTCCAGTTTTCAAGGAGAATGCCTCCAACTTGTGCCTATGCGGTATGATATGTTGGCTGTGGCTTTTTCATAGATGGCTCTTAAAACTTTCAGTTATGTTTCTTCAATGCCAAGCCTGTTAAGGGTTTTTATTATTAAAAGATGTTGGAATTCAACAAAAGCTTTTCTGTGCCTATTGAGATAATCATATTGTTTTTAGTTTTAATTCTGTTTATGTCTTGAATCACATTTATTGATTTGCAGATGTTGAATAAGGCTTGCATCCCAGGAATAAAGCCTATGTGATTGTATTGCATTAACTTTTTGATGTCCTGCTTGATTCGGCTTGCTAGTATTTTGTTGAGGACTTTTGCCTCTGTGTTCATCAGGGATATTTGGCCTGAAGTTTGCTCTTTTCACTCTGTCTCTGCCAGATTCTGATGTTAGACTGATACTGGTTTCATGGAATGAATTAGAGAGAATCCCTTCCTTCTCAAATTATTGGAATAGTTTTGGTATGACTGGTACCAGTTCTTCTTTGTACGTCTGGTAGAATTCAGCTTTGAATCCATGTGTTCCAGGGCCTTTTTGATTAGTCATTTTTCAAAATTACCTTTTCAATTTTAAAACTTTATATTTGTCTGTTCAGGGTTTCATGCTCTTCTTGATTCAATCTTGGGAGATTGTCAGTGGGAATGTATCAATTTCGTCTATATTTTATAATTTTTGTGCATAGAGTTCTTTGTAGTGTTCTCTGAGGATCTTGTGTATTACTATGGGATTAGTTTTTATTTCACCTTTGTCACTTCTTATTTTACTTCTTTGGATCTTCTATATTTTTTTCTTTGTTAATCTATCTAGCAATCTATCAATCTAGGTTTTTATTTTGAAGAACCAACTCTTGGTTTCATTGATCTTTGTATGTATTTTTGCATCTCAATTTTGTTAAGTTCTTCTCTCATTTTATTTACTGCTTTTCTTCTGCTGTATTTGGGGTTGAGTCATTCTTTTTTTTGAGTTCCCTTAGGTGCATAGTTAGATTGTTAATATGAGAAATATCTAACTTTTTGATGAAGGTGTTTAGCACTGTGAACTTTGCTGTAAACACTTCTTTAGCTGCATCCCAGAGATGTTGGTACATTTTGTCCCTATTTTCATTATTTTCAAAGAATTTGTATTTCTCCCTTGATTCCAATGTTCACACAGGAGTTATTCAGAAGGAAGTTACTTAATTTCCACACATTGTGTAGTTTTAGATTATTTTCATGATATTGATTTTTATTTGTATTGCACTGTGGTCCAAGAGTGTATTTGGTATGATTTGAATTTGTTTTAATTTATAGAGCCTGACCTTATGGCTGAGCATGTGGTTGATCTTAGAATATATTCCATATGCAGATGAGAAAAATGTATATTCTGAGGTTGTTAGGTAGAGTTTTTGGTAGGTGTCTATTAGGTGCAGTTGATCACGTGTTAAGGTTAAATCCAGTTTCTTTGTTAGTTTTCTGCCTCGCTGATCTGTCTAACACTCTCAGTGGGATGTTGATATCTCCTAATATTAATTTGTCACTGTGCAAATCTTTTTCTAGAATCTAGAATACTTCTTTTATAATCTCCATGCTCCAGTGTTTGGTGCATATATATTTAGGATAGTAAAGTCTTCCTGTTGGGATGCACCATGTATTATTATGTAATGTCCTTCTTTGTCCTTCTGAATTTTTATTGGTTTAAAATCTGTTTTATCTGATATAAGAAGAGCAACTTTTTCTCTATTTTTGTTTTTCATTTGCATGGTAGGTCTTACTGTATCTCTTTACTTTGTGCCTGTCAGTGTCATTCATTACATGTGAGATGGGTCTCTTGAAGACAGCAGATGGTTGAGTCTTATCCTCCTATTCAGATTTCCATGCTGTGCCTTTTAAACGTTGCCTTTAGTCTATTTTCATTCAGGGTTACTATTGATATGTGAGATTCTGATCGTGTCATCATGTCATCAGCTGGTTGTTATGTAGACTTGATTGTGTGATTGTTTTATAGCATCTGTGGGCTATGTGCTTAAGTGTGTTTTTGTGGTAGCAGGTGTCATTATTTCAGTTCCATGATTAGCACTCATTAAGAACCTGTTGTAAGGCTGGTCTTGTTAAAATAAATTTCCTCTGTGTTTGCTGGTCTGAAAAATATTTTACTTTGTTCTGACTTATGAAGCTTAGTTCAGTGCAATGCAGTTCTTGGTTAGAATTTTTTTTTTTTTTTTTTCTTAACAATGCCGAAAATACACTCCCAATCTCCTCTGGCTTCTATGTTTTCTGCTGAGAAACCTGCTGCTGGCCTGAATGGGGTTCCCTCTATGTGATTTCACACTGTTCTCTAGTTGCCTTTAATAATTTTGCTTTTGTGTTGATCATGATGAATCTGATGACTCTTTTGGGGATAGTCATCTTGTATCTAGTATCTAGCTGGGGTTTTCTGTATTTCTTAGATTTGTGTGTGAACCTCTCTCTAGCAAGATTAGGAAAATTTTCCCAGACTATATCCTGAAATACATTTTCCAAGGTATTTATTCTCTCTCAGGAATGACAATGTATTGTAGATTTGGTCTCTTTGCGTAATTCCAAATTACTCAGAGGTTCTGTTCGTATTTTAAAATTCATTTATCTTTATTTTTGTCTAAGTTGATTTGAAGAACTGATCTTCAAGCTCAGAGTTTCTTTCCTCAGCTTGGTCTACTCCGTTGTCAATACTTCAGATTGTATTATAAAATTCTTGTAGTACATTTTTCAGCTCTGGGCATTATATTTGGTTCTTTCTTAAAATGGCTTTTTTTGTATTTCAGTTCTTGGGTTGTTTTACTGGATTCCTTGAATTAGGTTTCAACTTTCTCATGAATCACACTGAGATTTCTTGCCATCAATGTCAGTCATGTTAGTCTTTTCTGACTGGTTAAAAACTATTGCTGCAGAGCTATTGGACTCATTTGGAGGTATAGAGACATCTGGCTTTTTGAATTGCCAGAGTTCTTGGGCTGATTCTCTTCTGGGAGGATTGGTGTTCCTTTAATTGTGGTATAAGTTGAGTATAATCAGTTGGGCTCATTTCTGGATGTTTTAAAAGGTCCAGGGCTCTGTGTAAGGCCTTTATTTGTGGCTGAATATTTTTCTCTCGGTCTCACAGAGGTATATGTTAGCCAAGCATTTTTGAGGTCCTAATTTGTGCTGTGATATGGTAGATGGTGCTTACGAGTAATGGCTGGTAGACAGGCTGTTTCTCAGCTGCATGGCTCCTTTGATATTCCTCAGTTTTGTAGCTATGCTCTGTGGTGTACTGAGGAGAGAGGTGACCCATTCACCAGGTCCACACCTGGGCCTTAAGGTAGCCCCCTCCAATCACTGACACTGCACCTACAGTTATTTGGTTAACTGTTCCAGTCTGTGGAGCGCCCTTGGGCAGAGGCTGTAGCTGGGAGATAAGCCACACCTTTTCCCTGATGGCCCTGTTGAGGGAGGCATGCCGTACTCCTGTGGCAGCCCATGAGCCCATAAACTCATCCCTCTTAGTGTCCTGAGAGTGTGGGTTGCATTTCTGCTCAAATTCTTGCCACAGATCTGGCTCGGTACACCCAAACTGTTCACTATAGTCCTGGGGTGAACTCAGGCTTTTTTTTTTTTTTTTTCCTCCCCAGCTTTTAGGCAGTAGAAGCAGGGACCTTGGCAGCAATGGCAGAGTACCTGTTACTTGACTGTGGGATTTTGTCCTAGAGAAACACAGAGCCATGGCCAATTGGAGTGATCAGCTAGCGTTGGCGCAGTTGCACTGTTTGCTGAAGCTAGGTGCCTTGCCTGATGAAGAGCGGAGGGGTGGGAGCTCATGGGGAAGACAGTCTGGCCTCTTCTCCATAGGGTAGCTTCAGGATGCTAGAGGGGTGAGCAAAGTAATTAGGCTCTTTGTTTCTTTCCAAGCCCCAGAGCAGCAAGAATGGTTACTGCAGTGGCAGCAGGTGGCAGAGGGTTTGTCGATTTCCACCCCAGAGAAACAGTGCCACAGCTGATCAGAGTGATCAGCCAAAGGTGGGGTGACTATGCTGCAGGTCAAAGCCAGGAGGCCCTGCCTAGCAAATAACAAGGGCATCAGGGTCTCGCTGGGAATACAGTTTGGCCTCCTATCTGTTGGACAGCTGTTGGGTGCTATAGGCATGCAAAAACAAACAGGCTCTTTGTTTCCTCCATAGCCTTGGGGGAGCAAGGGCAGGTACTACTGCAGTCCCAATGGCAGAGACCCTGTGAGTTGTCTCTGGGAGCCCTACCTCAGCAAAACACGGGGCTGTCACTGACTGAAGTGATCACGTCGGGGTGAGGTGGCTATGCTGGTAACCACAGCATGACCACATCATGAGGCCCTGAGCTGTGAAGAGTAGCACAAGCTGGGACCTCCCTGGAAAACAGTCTGGCTGATTATCCATGTGGAAGCAGCAGCATGCTACACGCCTGTGGCAGTTCTTATGCTTGAGGCCTACTAGGACAGTTCTTGTGCTCTTCCCTCCCTCCCCAGCCTGAGGGCAGCAGGGGTGGGGACTGCAGCAATGGCAATAGCAGCAGGCCTGTCAACCATCTCTGGGAGCTCTGTCCCAGAGAAATGGAGGGCTGGGATCAGCAGGAGTACTTAGGTGGGGGTGGGGGTGGCCAGGCCACTGGACCTTGCCTGGCAACGTGCAGTGGAGGCAAGGACTACAGACAATCTGCCCCTCAGCACTGTGGATGTGGCTTCTATCCTAGAGACGCACAAAAGAGCTTGACCTCCCTTGTTGGCAGCGCTGTGGCAGCTGGTCCAGGGGTTCTCAGGGATCCAAGGCCCATGAGGCCCTTCATGGGCTTCAGCAGTGGTTTTATCTAGACTAGAGATAGCTCTCTGTGTCAGTATGGTGACTGTGGGGTCAGAAGGGATTCCCTGTGCCCAGGATTGCAAAGGTCCATGGCAAAACTGTGGGTCTCTGGGGGCTCTCACTCACCCTTTCCCCGCCCTAGGCCAATCCTGAATGGGTGACTGTCTTGCCTCACTCCTCTCTGTTCTCCATGGGTTACCATGGCTTCCTTTATGAATCCCGGGTTACCATGGTTTCCTTTATGAATCCCAATGTGACCTCCTAGAAGAGTCACTTAAAGAGCTAGTGTTTACACCCTACTCTGTTTCCTCTCTGTGAGAGCAGCACACACTAGATGCTTTAGTCAGCCATCTTGGTGCTTCTGAAGGGTAGATTTCGGATGGTTGTGTGTACTGTGACTGACATCTTTCTTCAAATAATAGCATTATAAATCATTCTCACGTCTTGTGGTGGTCTAGGGAAAAGATTCTCTATATGAGTAGGAAATAATTTAAAAAGTATATGCTTCATTTCCATTACATAGGGCTGTAGAGAGGGTGTGGGTTGGAGACTTATAGATTTATAAACTATTCAAGTATGGTTGCTTTTTTTGAGTTTATCATATGATATTTTATTTTATATATGTATTTGTTTATTTTGGAGACAGGATCTCTTTCTGTTTCCCAGGCTGGACGAAGTGTAGCGGCATGATCATGATTCAATGTAAACTCAAACCCCAGAGTTCAAGAGTCTTTCTGCCCCAACCTAAGTAGCTAAGGACTACAGGCACATGCCATCAGATGCTGCTACTTATTTTTTTATTTTATTTTATTTTTTTGTGGAGATGAGATATTGTTGTGTCTCCCAGACTAGACCGGAACTTGTGGCCTGAAGTGAACTTTCTGCCTTGGCCTCCCAAAGTGCTGAGAATACAGGCATGAGCCACTGCACTTGGTCAAGTCCAAAGGATTTTAGAATTAAAGATAATTAAGTCTAACAACCAGCTCAGAAAATATTACTAGATAAGACTAATTAAAATAAAGTTAATTAAATATAGGTGCATTGAGTAAAGTAAAAAAAATATATATTTAAAGCAACACTTTAAATATATTTATAATGTTTGGTATCTAATTTCAAAATTTCAACATTATATGTCCTATAATCCGTATCCCTGGTCTTACAATAATAAAATGTAATTACTTGATATTTTTAATGCTTCTAAATCCCATAAAGTTTTCATCTATGTCACCTTAGAAGTGGAGTGTTATCCTTACTCATGGAGCATTGGTTCTACGAACTCCCTTGGATATGAAAACCCATGGATGCTCAAGTCTCTAATATAAAATGGTATAATATTTGCATATAACCTATGTGTGGCCATCCATATACTTTAAATAATCTCTAGATTTGTTGTAATACCTAATATAATATAAACACTATGTAAATAGTTGTTATTCTGTAGTATTTAGAAAATAATGATAAGAAAATTAAGCCTGTAAATATTTAGTAGATGCAATTATTTTTTCAAATACTTTCAATCCAAGGTTGATTGAATCCATGAATGCAGAACCCGTGGATGTGAATGGTTGACTGTAGTTCTATTAGAATACAAACAATAAAACACAGAATGTATCATCTCAGATGCATCCAAATGAACAACTAAGGCAGTTAACATCCATCAACTCATGTATGTTTCAAATCAGCACTCATCTATTCATATGTAGTTATGGATATCATCATCTTCATGTTGTAATCTTTGTGGAGTTATGAAAATACAACATGATTTGTCCTCAAGGAGAAATCCCTTAAGAAGAAATCACTCTAGTTTGGCATTAACTAATCAAATCTTTGGGATATAATTGCTAACAGTAGAATTTGTATTTTTATATGAAAGACAAGTGAAGCAATCAGAAAAGACTTATTAGGAGAGGAGAGTTTTGGCTGGGTCTTCAATGTGGGAGACAGATGAGAGCAGGGAAATATTTGGGGCTTCCTAAAACCTTTAGCTATGAGGCTGCAAATGTATCAGGAAAAAAGATACATTAGGGAGTTTGAATTCAATGCCAGGAAATATTTCTACCTCAAATTACAAGGGTAAATTATTTCAGCCTTAAATTACATAGAATTATACAAAAGACTCTGACGTGTGATGAATGAAAAAGAGCCACTTTCAAATTTCTTAAATATATAAAGCAAATGGAATCATCTTATCATTAAAGCTGGAAAATACATGAATTCTGGAAAGAAAGATGAAGTCGTGAGATAATCCTCAACGAATTGTGGAACTCAATTAGCCTCATTTGATACAGGGCACAGTACCATTGAGGGGCCACTTGCAAGACTAACTTGGTTCTCTCATGTCTATGTCAATTTGTCAGTGGTTTCCCTTTAGAGTGTTGTTTAAACAGTCTTGTTCAAAGGTTAGAAACTATTTTTTATCTAAGGTGAAGTAAAAGTCTTATTTATTGTGTACCCTTCTTGGTCAGAGCAATTGCTAGCTTCAAGGATACAAAGGAAGACAGATAGACCTTTGGTCTTGAGCAAAATATTTTTAAAAATATAGCTGGAATAGTGGCTGTTTACAAACTATGAAATATTTTGTGTACTGTAATAAGTAGACTATAATATTCAATGACTTTCAGCTGGACAGGAGGCCAGTCCAAAAGCTCAGGCAAGAGGTATTTGAGTCTAGGGCAAGTTCAGGAGTAGAAAAGAGAGAGAGAGAAAAAAGAGAGAACTTCTGAGACACTTTACTGCTGAAAGTTTTAAGTTAAGTCTCCTGTGAAAGAATCAAGCAGCTGTTTCCTATAGCTGAAACTTCCCCTGTCTTCAGGGAGGGATCTTGGTGTAGCTTTCCTTACCATAGTAAATTAGGATTGAATGGAGTAGGGCATGAGGGCCTTTTATCCCATGAGAGTGGTTCACAAACCCCCAAAAATGAGCATTTCTGCTGTAGATATGACATCTAAATATATCTACTTTTCTATTTTCATAGAAGTTTTTCGCACTCTATGAATTTGTCCTAAGATAATTTCTTGCCCATTATTTTTAATAGTGTATTGAGACATACAAATAAAAAAATCTGCCTAATTTAAGTGTACATTTTAATAATTTTAGAATATTTACAGTGTTGTGCACCCATAATCAATATCTAACATGAGAAGATTTCCATCATCCCCAAAAGAAATATTGTACACATTTTTAATCACACTCCATCTTCTTTGTGAATGCTGCTTTTTTTTTATTTTTTATATTTTATTTTTTATTATACTTTAAGTTCTAGGGTACATGTGAATAACGTGCAGGTTTGTTACATATGTATACTTGTGCCATGCTGGTGTGCTGCACCCATCAACTCGTCAGCACCCATCAATTCGTCATTTATATCAGGTATAACTCCCCAGTGCAATCCCTCCCCCCTCCCCCCTCCCCATGATAGGCCCCGGTGTGTGATGTTCCCCTTCCCGAGTCCAAGTGATCTCATTGTTCAGTTCCCACCTATGAGTGAGAACATGCGGTGTTTGGTTTTCTCTTCTTGTGATAGTTTGCTAAGAATGATGGTTTCCAGCTGCATCCATGTCCCTACAAAGGACGCAAACTCATCCTTTTTTATGGCTGCATAATATTCCATGGTGTATATGTGCCACATTTTCTTAATCCAGTCTGTCACAGATGGACATTTGGGTTGATTCTAAGTCTTTGCTATTGTGAATAGTGCCGCAATAAACATACATGTGCATGTGTCTTTATAGCAGCATGATTTATAATCCTTTGGGTATATACCCAGTAGTGGGATGGCTGGGTCATATGGTACATCTAGTTCTAGATCCTTGAGGAATCGCCATACTGTTTTCCATAATGGTTGAACTAGTTTACAATCCCACCAACAGTGTAAAAGTGTTCCTATTTCTCCACATCCTCTCCAGCACCTGTTGTTTCCTAACTTTTTAATGATTGCCATTCTAACTGGTGTGATATGGTATCTCATTGTGGTTTTGATTTGCATCTCTCTGATGGCCAGTGATGATGAGCATTTTTTCATGTGTCTGTTGGCTGTATGAATGTCTTCTTTTGAGAAATGTCTGTTCATACCCTTTGCCCAATTTTGGATGGGGTTGTTTGTTTTTTTCTTGTATATTTGTTTGAGCTCTTTGTAGATTCTGGATATTAGCCCTTTGTCAGATGAGTAGATTGCAAAAATTTTCTCCCATTCTGTAGGTTGCCTGTTCATTCTGATGGTAGTTTCTTTTGCTGTGCAGAAGCTCTTTAGTTTAATTAGATCCCATTTGTCAATTTTGGCTTTTGCTGCCATTGCTTTTGGCGTTTCAGACATGAAGTCCTTGCCCATGCCTATGTCCTGAATGGTACTACCTAGGTTTTCATCTAGGGTTTTTATGGTATTAGGTCTAACATTTAAGTCTCTAATCCATCTTGAATTAATTTTCATATAAGGAGTAAGGAAAGGATCCAATTTCAGCTTTCTACTTCTGGCTAGCCAATTTTCCCAGCACCATTTATTAAATAGGGAATCCTTCCCCCATTTCTTGTTTCTCTCAGGTTTGTCAAAGATCAGATGGCTGTAGATGTGTGGTATTATTTCTGAGGACTCTGTTCTGTTCCATTGGTCTATAGCTCTGTTTTGGTACCAGTACCATGCCGTTTTGGTTACTGTAGCCTTGTAGTATAGTTTGAAGTCAGGTAGCGTGATGCCTCCAGCTTTGATCTTATGACTTAGGATTGTCTTGGCAATGCGGGCTCTTTTTTGGTTCCATATGAACTTTAAAGCCATTTTTCCCAATTCTGTGAAGAAACTCATTGGCAGCTTGATGGGGATGGCATTGAATCTATAAATAACCTTGGGCAGTATGGCCATTTTCACGATATTGATTCTTCCTATCCATGAGCATGGTATGTTCTTCCATTTGTTTGTGTCCTCTTTGATTTCACTGAGCAGTGGTTTGTAGTTCTCCTTGAAGAGGTCCTTGACATCCCTTGTAAGCTGGATTCCTAGGTATTTTATTCTCTTCGAAGCAATTGTGAATGGAAGTTCATTCATGATTTGGCTCTCTGTTTGTCTGTTACTGGTGTATAAGAATGCCTGTGATTTTTGCACGTTAATTTTGTATCCTGAGACTTTGCTGAAGTTGCTTATCAGCTTAAGGAGATTTTGGGCTGAGACAATGGGGTTTTCTAAATATACAATCATGTCATCTGCAAACAGGGACAATTTGACTTCTTCTTTTCCTAAATGGATACCCTTGATTTCTTTCTCTTGCCTGATTGCCCTAGCCAGAACTTCCAACACTATGTTGAATAGGAGTGGTGAGAGAGGGCATCCCTGTCTTGTGCCAGTTTTCAAAGGGAATTTTTCCAGTTTTTGCCCATTCAGTATGATATTGGCTGTGGGTTTGTCATAAATAGCTCTTATTATTTTGAGGTACGTTCCATCAATACCGAATTTATTGAGCGTTTTTAGCATGAAGGGCTGTTGAATTTTGTCAAAAGGCTTTTCTGCATCTATTGAGATAATCATGTGGTACTTGACTTTGGTTCTGTTTATATGCTGGATTACGTTTACTGATTTGCGAATGTTGAACCAGCCTTGCATCCCAGGGATGAAGCCCACTTGATCATGGTGGATAAGCTTTTTGATGTGCTGCAGAATCCAGTTTGCCAGTATTTTATTGAGGATTTTTGCATTGATGTTCATCAGGGATATTGGTCTAAAATTGTCTTTTTTTGTTGTGTCTCTGCCAGGCTTTGGTATCAGGATGATGTTGGCCTCATAAAATGAGTTAGGGAGGATTCCCTCTTTTTCAATTGATTGGAATAGTTTCAGAAGGAATGGTACCAGCTCCTCCTTGTACCTCTGGTAGAATTCAGCTGTGAATCCATCTGGTCCTGGACTTGTTTTGGTTGGTAGGCTATTAATTATTGCCTCAATTTCAGAGCCTGGTATTGATCTATTCAGCGATTCAACTTCTTCCTGGTTTAGTCTTGGGAGAGTGTAAGTGTCCAAGAAATTATCCATTTCTTCTAGATTTTCTAGTTGATTTGCGTAGAGGTGTTTATAGTATTCTCTGATGGTAGTTTGTATTTCTGTGGGGTCGGTGGTGATATCCCCTTTATCATTTTTTATTGCGTCTATTTGATTCTTCTCTCTTTTCTTCTTTCTTAGTCTTGCTAGCGGTCTGTCAATTTTGTTGATAAAAAACCAACTCCTGGATTCATTGATTTTTTGGAGGGTTTTTTGTGTCTCTATCTCCTTCATTTCTGCTCTGATCTTAGTTATTTCTTGCCTTCTGCTGGCTTTTGAATGTGTTTGCTCTTGCTTCTCCAGTTCTTTTAATTGTGATGTTAGAGTGTCAATTTTAGATCTTTCCAGCTTTCTCTTGTGGGCATTTAGTGCTATAAATTTCCCTCTACACACTGCTTTTAATGTGTCCCAGAGATTCTGGTATGTTGTATCTTTGTTCTCATTGGTTTCAAAGAACATCTTTATTTCTGCCTTCATTTCGTTATGTACCCAGTAGTCATTCAGGAGCAGGTTGTTCAGTTTCCATGTATTTGAGCGGTTTTGATTGAGTTTCTTAGTCCTGAGTTCTAGTTTGATTGCACTGTGGTCTGAGAGACAGTTTGTTATAATTTCTGTTCTTTTACATTTGCTGAGGAGTGCTTTACTTCCAATTATGTGGTCAATTTTGGAATAAGTGCGATGTGGTGCTGAGAAGAATATATATTCTGTTGATTTGGGGTGGAGAGTTCTATAGATGTCTATTAGGTCTGCTTGGTGCGGAGATGAGTTCAATTCCTGGATATCTTTGTTAACTTTCTGTCTCGTTGATCTGTCTAATGTTGACAGTGGAGTGTTGAAGTCTCCCATTATTGTTGTATGGGAGTCTAAGTCTCTTTGTAAGTCTCTAAGGACTTGCTTTATGAATCTGGGTGCTCCTGTATTGGGTGCATATATATTTAGGAGAGTTAGCTCTTCCTGTTGAATTGATCCCTTTACCATTATGCAATGGCCTTCTTTGTCTCTTTTGATCTTTGATGGTTTAAAGTTTATTTTATCAGAGACTAGGATTGCAACCCCTGCTTTTTTTTTTTCTCCATTTGCTTGGTAGATCTTCCTCCATCCCTTTATTTTGAGCCTATGTATGTCTCTGCATGTGAGATGGGTCTCCTGAATACAGCAGACTGATGGGTCTTGACTCTTTATCCAGTTTGCCAGTCTGTGTCTTTTAATTGGAGCATTTAGTCCATTAACATTTAAGGTTAATATTGTTATGTGTGAACTTGATCCTGCCATTATGATATTAACTGGTTATTTTGCTCGTTAGTTGATGCACTTTCTTCCTAGCCTCGATGGTCTTTACATTTTGGCATGTTTTTGCGATGGCTGGTACCGGTTGTTCCTTGCCATGTTTAGGGCTTCCTTCAGGGTCTCTTGTAAGGCAGGCCTGGTGGTGACAAAATCTCTAAGCATTTGCTTATCTGTAAAGGATTTTATTTCTCCTTCACTTAGGAAACTTAGTTTGGCTGGATATGAAATTCTGGGTTTAAAATTCTTTTCTTTAAGAAGGTTGAATATTGGCCCCCACTCTCTTCTGGCTTGTAGAGTTTCTGCCAAGAGGTCTGCTGTTAGTCTGATGGGCTTCCCTTTGTGGGTAACCCGTCCTTTCTCTCTGGCTGCCCTTAAGATTGTTTCCTTCATTTCAACTTTGGTGAATCTGGCAATTATGTGTGTTGGAGTTGCTCTTCTGGAGGAGTATCTTTGTGGCGTTCTCTGTATTTCCTGAATTTGAATGTTGGCCTGCCCTACTAGGTTGGGGAAGTTCTCCTGGATGATATCCTGAAGAGTGTTTTCCAACTTGGTTCCATTTTCCCCCTCACTTTCAGGCACCCCAATCAGACGTAGATTTGGTCTTTTTACATAATCCCATACTTCTTGCAGGCTTTGTTCATTTCTTTTTCTTCTTTTTTGTTTTGGTTTCTCTTCTCGCTTCATTTCATTCATTTGATCCTCAATCGCTGATACTCTTTCTTCCAGTTGATCGAGTCAGTTACCGAAGCTTGTGGATTTGTCACGTATTTCTCGTGTCATGGTTTTCATCTCTGTCATTTCATTTATGACCTTCTCTGCATTAATTATTCTAGCTATCAATTCTTCCACTCTTTTTTCAAGATTTTTAGTTTCTTTGCGCTGGGTACGTAATTCCTCCTTTAGCTCTGAGAAGTTTGATGGACTGAAGCCTTCTTCTCTCATCTCGTCAAAGTCATTCTCTGACCAGCTTTGATCCGTTGCTGGCGATGGGCTGCGCCCCTTTGCAGGGGGAGATGCGCTCTTATTTTTTGAATTTCCAGCTTTTCTGCCCTCCTTCTTCCCCATCTTTGTGGTTTTATCTGTCTCTGGTCTTTGATGATGGTGACGTACTGATGGGGTTTTGGTATAGGTGTTCTTCCTGTTTGATAGTTTTCCTTCTGACAGTCAGGACCCTCAGCTATAGGTCTGTTGGAGATTGCTTGAGGTCCACTCCAGACCCTGTTTGCCTGGGTATCAGCAGGAGAGGTTGCAGAAGATAGAATATTGCTGAACAGCGAGTGTACCTGTCTGATTCTTACTTTGGAAGCTTCCTCTCAGGGGTGTACTCCACCCTGTGAGGTGTGGGGTGTCAGACTGCCCCTAGTGGGGGATGTCTCCCAGTTAGGCTACTCAGGGTTCAGGGACCCACTTGAGCAGGCAGTCTGTCCCTTCTCAGATCTCAACCTCCGTGTTGGGAGATCCACTGCTCTCTTCAAAGCTGTCAGACAGAGTCGTTTGCGTCTGCACAGGCCTCTGCTGCTTCCCCTTTTGTTGTTTAGCTGTGCCCTGTCCCCAGAGGTGGGGTCTACAGAGACAGGCAGGTTTCCTTGAGCTGCTGTGAGCTCCACCCAGTTCGAGCTTCCTAGCGGCTTTGTTTACCTACTTAAGCCTCAGCAATGGCGGGCACCCCTCCCCCAGCCTCGCTGCTGCCTTGCGGTTAGATCGCAGACTGCTGTGCTAGCAATGAGGGAGGCTCCGTGGGCGTGTGACCCTCCCGGCCAGGTGTGAGTATAATCTCCTGGTGTTCCCTTTTGCTTAAAGCGCAGTATTGGGGTGGGAATTACCCGATTTTCCAGGTGTTGTGTGTCTCAGTTCCCCTGGCTAGGAAAAGGGATTCCCTTCCCCCTTGCGCTTCCCAGGTGAGGCAATGCCTCGCCCTGCTTCAGCTCTCGCTGGTCGGGCTTCAGCAGCTGACCAGCACCAATTGTCCGGCACTCCCCAGTGAGATGACCCCAGTACCTCAGTTGAAAATGCAGAAATCACCGGTCTTCTGTGTCGCTCGCGCTGGGAGTTGGAGACTGGAGCTGTTCCTATTCGGCCATCTTGCTCCGCCCCCCGTGAATGCTTCTTAATGCTCTATCAGAAACTTGGATTATATATTAGGCACACAAGCCAGGCATGAACCAGGTTTTTCTCATTCCTTTTTATTATAAATCAGTTCTCCAATCTCTTTCTTGAGATATGGGAAGGCAGAAGCTGCATGGACAGTAATTACGTACCTGAATACACAACATAAAAGCAGAGGAAGCTGTGGATGAGAGGCAGGAAAGAATTAGAGAGACAGTACCATTGCAGTGAATCAGGGAATTGTATTGTTTTATTTTCCATCTAGTTATTCTGTGTATCCCATAATAAGTCAGGCTTTTCTTATGAGTTTTAGCACGATACAGTATAGAAAAGACAAAGATAACATACACATTTATTGATACAGACAGGAAGAACTGAAGACAGATGTATGTTAGTCCCCTGACATATAAATACAAGTTTTTTAGATTCTTCTGTAGATTCATGATTAACAAAATGCTCAAAGTCTCCGTCTCTGCCCTGTATCCAACCCACTGACCCAATCGAGATATTCCCTCTTTTATCTGGGCTATTGATAAGCAGTCAAATTATTTTGCAGTTTAGTTTTCTGGGTCTGATTTTCCTCAGAGAATGTTTGCGTCAGCTGAAATATTTTCTTTTTCTTTTCTATAGCATCTGTAGAATATTAATTAGCCTTTTTTGACGTGGTTTCAGGAACCCATGAGCTTATCCAAAAGTCAGTCTTTGAGATGGATACATATACTGACCTTCAGTTAGGCTCCAGGTTAAGACAACATGAGAAAATCAATAACTCATTTTTCCTCCCTCTTTCTCATTTTTGACTCACATTTTGATGTTTGCTGAAATAAAGAGACAACACTAAAGGCACACATTTCCACTGAATATCCAATTAGGTTATCATGAGCTTAAGGGGTCATGTTTTGGCTTAATCACTATAAATCTACCAAACCAGATCTGTCAATATATTTCTATTTTACTCTGTACAGCAATGTCTACTCCCTTGTTGGGATCAAAGATCATTTCCCATTGCATATCTTGTCACATTCTCCACCTTTCATTCCTACACTCTTTAAGCATTCCAAGGAAGGTGTTAGGTAATTGGAACTTTGATCATAGGGAAATAAACCTATGACATTGAAGTATGTTGTTCAATTTCATCACTTTTTGAAGGTGTCCAAACATACACATATGCTTTTCACAGAGGAAGGAAAAAATTTTGATCCCCTATCAAAAATATCCCAGGAGAAGCTTATTGAAATCTATCTGTAGACCAGAAATACTTATGATTATGAAATGCCTATCAGCTTTCAAGAAAGAAAGAAATCAAGCCTTTTAGTTTTCCCTCTTGTATTATGATTTTTTTTCCTGGATGCTTTAAATGCAGTTTCTTAACTCATTTCCTATATACAAGCTAATCAGCAACAGCATTTATAACAGACATATACAATGAAAGTTCAGAATTAAGGAAATGTCAGTAAATTCTGCATGGATATTTCTAATCAGCCATTTTCCGATCACTAATGATGAAGCCAAGATTTTATTTACTCTGACAACACAGAGGGTATTTAACACTGTTCCTAGTTCTGACACAAAGCGAATTGGATATTTTTTAAAGGTAAGCAGTCATTATGGGTAAAGATTTTATGTTCACTCTTCTTATTAACACAAAGACAACCCACTCACTTAATAGGAAAATAATATGATAATCATAGTTCTTGATGTAAAATCTCTATACAATCTTAAAGCTGCCATTTATTGACTTCTGCATGCTCCAGGCAATATTCTAAGAGCTTTACATTTGCATATATTAACTCACCTAGTGATATGGTTTGGATTTGCATCCCTGCCCAAATCTTATGTCTAATTGTATTCCCCAAATTTGGAGGAGGGGCGTGGGGGGAGGTAATTGGATCATGGGGGAGGATTTTTCCCTTGCTGTCCTCGTGATAATGAGTTCTCATGAGATCTGGTTGTTTAAAAGTGTGTGGCACCTCTCTCTTCACCTTGTTTCTCCATCTCTGGTCACGTAAGCCATGCCTGCTTCTCTTCCGCCTTCCCTTATACAGGCCAAGTATAAGACTAAAGTGTACTTCCGCCATGCTTGTAAGTTTCCTGAGACCTGTCCAGTCATGTTTCCTGTACAGCCTGTGAAATTTTGAGACAGCCAGTTAGGAGGGGGTCCCTGGAGAAACTACAAGCTGCCTGGACTCTGGGGTTGAACCTTGGGAAATTTGGGCCATTTGCAGCAGGGAGGAGTCTGGCCCCTCCTCTTCTTGTGTGGAACGAGGGATTCAAGCTGCCGGCAGGAAGTGCTCTACCATCAACTCTGGCCTTGCAGAGTCCCTGTTCCCCCCCACCCTTTTTTTTTTTTTTTTTTTTTTTTTTTTTTTTTTTTTTTTCCTTTTCATCCAATGAAACCCTGCTTCACTCACCATTCAAATTGTTTGTGAGCTTAAATTTTCATGGCTGTATAACAAGGACCCTGCCTTTATCTAAACTAAGGAAAAGTCCTGCAACATTTTTGGCGTGCAAAGTGGGGTCTCCAGAAGTGATGAGTGAAGTGGGGACTCAAAACCTCTCACTGTCGTTTTTCATCCTCAGACTTCTGAGCTTATGTGAAACCACACCCTCACCCCCTGTTGCTCCCCGGGGTCGCGAACCAACCCAGCCTTTCAATGGCCTTTCCTTTCCTTTTTCGGAGGTACTGATGAGCATGGGATCCGCTTCACCCTGCCCTGTTTGCCAGGGCTGGAACTGGGATACGTGGCCCAAAGAGCCATAGGTGGCTGGCTGGCATTTTCTGCTAGGCACCCAGAGTCTCCTTCTCCCCCGGCCAGGGAGGCCAGCTTTTACTCACAGCAATTAAACTTGTCTCCGTGGTGGAGGAACCACTTGCATAAGAATAAGAGGTTCTTCCCTAGGCATTTTAAAACTGTTTCTTTTCTTCCCCTTCTCTACCCCATCAGCAATTAACCTTTAATCTTCTTTCCCCTTTTTGAAGATGTTTTTAGTAGGCCAGGCCCAACAACTATCACTATTTATTTATATTCTCTGCAAACTTTTGGTTGTGATAGCAAGCCTCCATCTCGTTTTACATTCTGCAGGAATGGCTTGTAACTCTGGTGGCAAGGCTTTGTTTAGCAATCCTGCCTTAGGGAGTTTCTTTCTGGTTTGATATCTGTGTGTTTTCCTAGCCCTGTCTGTTAAATGGCCCACCCAGCGACTGGGTTTTCTTCTGCCTGTCTGTGTGTGTACTGTGCATGATGTCTGTAAAAACAGCTCTAATTAATTTGTCCTAATTAATTTGCCAGCTTTGCAATTGGTAAGGTCTTGGGACATATGGAACTAACCATACCCTTAATTATGCTGGGAATCAAACATTGGCTGTACCTAGCACACAAAAAATGACTTACCAGGTTTTACATTAAAGTTAAAAATTACTACGAGTTGCCATTATAACATGTAATTGAAATTACTGGAAAGAGATTTACATACAAGGTGTGTAAGAATAGTAAAATGTGTGTTTTTTGTTTGTCTGTTTGCTTTGTAAAAGTTTATAAGAAGGCCTGGGAATGTAAATTTTTGCCTAGGGCTAAAGGATTGTTTTAAATTAGGAGGAAAAAGCTGAAGGTTCAAACAAATGCTTTAAACATATTAAAAAAGCCTTCCCAAAAGCAAACTTCAGTTTCAAAGTTGTCTTTCCCAACACCTGGCTTTTCTGAGATTCCAGAGGGGCCCTGGAATATCCAGAAAAGACAGATAAACAGGATTATTTGACATGTTTACGTACATGGGATTGCCAAAATGACATTCAATCTTCTTTATGTTACATCTTAGTAAATAATACTAATATGTAAGTCCAAAATTGTATGGGATTTCTAAAATGTCTAAGTATATGCTATCAATCATAATTAAGGTTGTTAAGTTATTCTAAACCATGGAGATAACCAAACTTCTTTGTCAATTGTGTTTCTAATTATAACTACTCTGGACATTTTGTTATTCATAGACAATTGCTGTCTTGTTTTAATCCCTTTCAAAAGATGGTTTACAATAAGCTATAGAACTGTAACAGGTGCTCCCAAATACAGGATTCTGATAACTTTAGAGATTGTACCATTGGAATAAAGCAAAATGTTCAGAACTCATGAAGAGCTATAATGTTCACAAATATCAAGAAAAACCAGAGTTAACTAAATGGACTGAACTCAGAAAACTGCAGCAATCTTCTTGACTTTTGCTTGGAATACTGCTGATCCATGTTTTGTTTTTCAGAGTCAAAGAAATTTATTTTGAGCTATTTATAGTCTTTAATAATTGAGTAAGGTATACTCCTGGGAACAAAATTTGGAGCATGTTTGTTTCTCTCTGCCTGTTTCCTCTAGAATTTAGAACCTATCCGTGAGTATTCTTAAGTTATGGCAATATAGTTGTTTGCATCAGTACAGTAAGAATCCAATTTTTTATTTGTTTTTGGCAACAGAATGCAATTGGAAAAACTGGTCATTCTACCAAGGCTTTGACTGGAAAATTATGCTTCATTATAAAGAATCAATCTCAACTTGCAGAGCTGATAAAATCTCAGTGGGGAGACTGGCCTCATACTCTCATCTTTGCAGTCTCTGTACAGGGTTTCTGTCCTATCGTCAGTAAAGAATGTCACTTTTTAGTAAGTCCAGGAGCTCCAAGTTTATCTTGGAAACTTAAGAGGAGAGAATCGCCCAACTCACAACTATTTGAGGATAAACTCATGGTTGGACTCTGCTTTAAAAGATGTTTTCTGAAATTCCTTGGAGAACAGAGTTCCACCAAAGCCAATCCAAAAGGTCTATGTAGAAATAATTATTCTTGCTGCACTTTATGCAAATAATCAGGCCAAGTATAAGACTAAAGTGTACTTTGCAAACCACTCAGTCTTATGATGATTTGTTTCTTAACAAACATGAGGACTGGAGAGAGAGAAATCATGTTTCAAAACTTATCATGTATTTGTAATTAAATTCTAAAACTCACTAGTTGTTTTTAAGTTTTCAACTATATTTTTGGAGTAATTCTTCTCGTTCCTGTGAACCAACCAGCAATCTCCAGCTGCAGCTCAGAAAGAATAAGAGGGATGGGTAATGTAAAAATCTGGATCAGTATTCTAGTTCTGAGAAATTATCCTGCAAATCCTGCCAGGTGATGAGCATAAATAGGATGCCCATCACTCGAAGGTTTCATTTTGAGAAAGTAAGACCAAGGGAGATAAGCAAAGCCAGGCACGATGCACCCAAATTCTAGCAAGCATAATTATAGCTGCCAGTTATCTGGCTGTGTCACAATACATCCTTTTCTCTCCCTTGTTGGAGGAGGCTTCAATTCCACAGCTTCACTTTAGCATTGGGCTTATGATAAGGAGTCCATGCAACCCGCTCTACCTCAAGACATATTTTTGTCTCAAACTCAATTCCAAGCTTTGGGTCAAAGCCCTAAGAAGAATAACTGGATCTGGGGGATGCAAAGGCAACTGATAATGAAAATTAAAAGGCACAGTGCAGGTGAGCCTGGCTGATTCCTGCTGATTAGGCAGCCCCAAGCTTCCCGTTTCATGGATAAAGGCTGCATTAGTATCCATGGCATAAATGAAGTCTAGGGAATTCAAGGCTACTGACAGAGGGGAGAGGGGACATACGTGGATAAGAGCACATGAGTCCCACTCCCTAGACCTCCCTGCCTCATGGGTGCAAGCTGCTTTTGGACTCATGGCTGCATCTGCCAAAGTCGCTGGGACTCGGGGATGCAAGACAGAAGAGGGAAAAAGGATACTATTCATTCTCTCCTTCATGTACCCCGGGTGTCTGGTAGGAAGCAAAGGGAACCAGGGATGTCTGCTCCCCTCTTTTTAGATGGGTAGCCATTCATCTTCAGTCTGTACCCCTTTTGAAGACGTCCTGAATCGTGGGACTATTTTTTTTTTTTTTCAGACGGAGTCTCGCTCTGTTGTCCAGGCTGGAGTGCAGTGGCACCATCTTGGCTCACTGCAAGCTCCACCTCCTGGGTTCATGCCATTCTCCCGCCTCAGCCTCCCGAGTAGCTGGGACTACAGGTGCTTACCACCATGCCCGGCTAATTTTTTGTATTTTTAGTAGAAACACGATTTCACCGTGTTAGCCAGGATGGTCTTGATCTCCTGACCTCGTGATCTGCCCGCCTCGGCCTCCCAAAGTGCTGGAATTACAAGCATGAGCCACTCCGCCTGGCCCTCCTGGGACTGCTTTAAAAGGTATCTTCTTTTTTCCTTTCTCCTCCTCAGTCCTCTCTTCACAGTTAGGTAATTGTGTCTCTGTACTATGGGACACTCCCCTCAGATGCATCATCCAAACTGGGAAAGGTTAATTTCCCAAACCTTAAACTGGTTGGCTTAGGATTGGACTCAGGGGAAGGAAACCAAGAATCCCAATATGCCAGCAAAAGGGTTAAGTTTTACCAGTTGGCCTTCTAGACTCCCTCTCCCTGTGCGAACTAGTAAAAGGACTCAGAATTTTTTAGCAGTCCTCATCTCTTCCCTTGTTGCATTTTGATACGTTTTCTAATAGCCCGGTTTATCTGTTCTGGCCTTCAGGCCATCAAACTCCAAACAGTCATGCAACCAGAGCTTTGGACCATGGCTTCTTCTGCTGGGAACCTTTAGATAGGCCTCTGAGGGAGTTCTGACTGCCATTTCTCCAAAACAGCCCTCTCTGTCAGCAGAAAGCAGTTAAGATTGGTCTTCGTCCTTATCCTTATTCTTAGGACAGTTAGATGTACTTCTTTAGAGGGAGGAATGACACAGCCAGGTAGAAGGGGGTCCCTGGAGAAACTACAAGCAGCCTGCGCACTGGGGTGGAACCTAGGGAAGTTCATGCCATTTGCAGCAGGGAGGAGCCTGGCCTCTGCTCCTCCTGTGTGGAACCTGGGATTCAAGCTGTGTGCAGGAAGCACTCTAGCATGAACCCTGGTCTTTCCGAGTCCTTATTTCCACCTTTTGTTCCTTTTCATACAATAAAACCCTGCTTTACACACCATTCAAATTGTTTGCGAACCTAAATTTTTGTGGTTGTGTAACAAGGACCTTGCCTTTAGCTGAGCTGAGAAAAAGTCCTGCAACACTTTGAGTCAATTAAACGTCCTTTCTTCATAAATTGCTGAGTCTCAGGTAGTTCTTTATAGCAATGGGAAAATAAACTCCTACGCCTAGTTTTCACTAACTGAAATAGGTGATATTATCGCTTTTATTTTACAAATGGTAACACTGAGGCGCAGGGTTGTTAAGTAACTTGATCAAAGTCAACCCAATTAGTGATGGAAGTGAAATTTGAATCCAAGTAGTGTTGTCCAAAAACTGCACATTTAACCACTACATTATACTCCCTCTTGGAATCTAAGAACACAATGAATTCCTTCTTTCAACTACACAGTATTTTCCATGGCAGTAACTTGCACTTCACGTTTGACATTCAGTCCTCTTAAGAAATTAGCAACTAAATGAGCCAGATATTTTCCATATTTAAGTCATTTTCTTATAGGAAGTTAGACTTTTGGAGATAAATAAATAGCTTTGACCATTCAGATATATTTGATTTATGCTAAAGGGATGTGGTAATGTATTAAAAAGTGTCCTTGAAGACAGTGTGGGAAATATAAACCTATAAAATAATGCATCTAGTCCTCAAGCAAAAGTCATCATGATATGGGCTGCTTTCTCAAATCCTCATAGTGTTAAATTGTGACGTGCACAAGACACTTTCCTAAGCATTATTTTAATTACGATTAGTCATTTTGGTCATGACATGAGAAAACCTTTCTGGTATCTTTTTGTTGGGAAAATTTAGAAATAGTTACACTATAAATGATATTATTGTTAGGGAGTTTAATTGGGCTGTGGGCTTTGAAGTGTCTCATTCTTATTAGCACAGTCCATTCTAACACCAAAATTCGAGTGTATCATTCATTGTCTATGTCTCCACTTATCTAAGGCAGCACCTCTAATAGAAGAGACATCAAGTATTTTCATTGCCTTCCCTTCTTGTCTCTCTTGCCTGGAGGCCTTTATCTCCAAATATATTCTTCACAGTGTTGTTACCCTTTTATTCCCAAAGTGGGTTGCATTATGTCACTCGCCTCCACAAAAGCCATTATTTCTCCTTAATCTGATTCCAGTCATTAATTTTTAATGAACTAAAAATTTCTTAGAATGAGTTTTAGAGCTTTTGATTATTGACTATTATCTTAGTTGCTTTTTCCATTATTTACAGTTAATTGTATCACATACTGGGCCCCATCAGCTCTAGAATACTTAACATGCTCCAAACACATTGTTATATTTTTCTGTTTCTGCTGAAAAATATACTTTACTTGTATAATAAGAGAGAACAGTTAAGGTTATGGGCTTCGTGGTTAGATTGTTTTAGTTTGAATCTTAACTCTAATACTTGCGAGGTGTGTGGCCTCGGGCAGGTTATTTCATCTTTCCGATTTTTCCGTAAATCATTTTCCACAAATATAAGGTAGCTAATGGTAATACCTGTTACACAGGTTGCTATAAAAATTAAATGAGCTAAACATATGAAATGTTTTTAAAAGTTCCTGACAAATAATGAGCTCTCAAGAAGCAACACATTTTATTCTTCTTTTCACAGCTCAGAATATTTTTCTTGCTAATTTCAATTATTGATAGTTCATGTTCCTTTTAAAGAACAGCTAAAATACCACCTCCTTCATTAAGCCTTTGGAAATTTCTCCATATATTATTAAACACTGCCTCAGGATTTTTTTTTTTTTTTTTTTTTTTTTTTTTTTGAAACAGGGTCTTGCTCTGTTGCCCATGCTGGAGTGCAGTGGTATGTTCATGGCTCACTGAATCCTCAGACTCCTGAGTCCAAGCATTCCTCCTGCCTGAGCCTCCCAAATAGCTTGGATTTCAGGCATGCGCCAGCATACTCAGCTAATTTTTGTATTTATTTTTTTTAGAGATGGTATCTTGCTATGTTGCTCAGGCTGGTCTTGAACTCCTGGCCTGTGGCAGACTGCCACAATTACTACTTGAGACTGTCACTACGACAGTTACTACTGTTACTTGAGACCGTCATTATGACAGTTACTACTGTTACTACTTGAGACCGTCATTACGAGACTGAACAAAGGAGGATGAAAGTAGAAATGAAAACTTAAAAGAAACTGTTTTAAAGAAGGGGCCCGGGGAAGAAGAAGAGGGCTCCCTGCTTCTAGTGAGCAAAGGCAGCAGCTGCCCTGAGCTTCCACAGCCCTTCATAGTTATTGGGTAGAAAGAGCAGGGAGGAGGAGGTAATGATTGGTCAGTTGCTTGATTGATCACAGGTTCACATTATTACTGACAGGCTTCAGATTTGCCTAATCACAAGAAACACTTGTGCTTGGGTCGTGACTGCCCTCAGCATTCCTTCTGGGCAGCAGACGCAGTTTGTCAGTTTGCCAATATCCGGCTTTCATGAGAACAGTTTACTGTTTACTCATATAGCCTCCAGTGGTATACTGAGTTGATCACGACCCTCACTCTTTCGGCCTGGAACACTGGCCTCACCTGGGCCACCCCAAATGCTGGGTTTACAGTCATGAGCCACCATGTCTGGCTGCCTCAGTATTTTAATTATGTGCTGGTTTCTTCCCATTTACTATATTGCAATCTAGTTTTAGGTCTTTTACTAGAAAGAACACAGTGTCTAGCATGTAGTAGTTGATCAATAAGTATATGTTAAATTGGACAGGAAAATCTTGCAAGATTTCATGCTCAAGAATTGTTTTTCATGGTTATGTAGTAGAGAGTCATAATACTGAAAGTAATTTTTGCCTAGAGTTCGCCTACACTATTGTAGAAAAGCACAGTGGAAGGGATATCATGTCATTTAACATAGATGCTTTGTTCACATTTTTTTCAATCATCTGCCTAGCATGCTACAAACTGGCTGCCAATTCAAACATATGCCATGTGGGCATACTTTTCTCATTATCCAAATCGGATCAGATATTCACATATATAGTATGACAATTCGTTCTGAGTCTGGCTTTCTAATAGTAGTGCCTATACAACCTTAATGAATTTTGTTTGTTGTGTACTGACTCAGAGATGGTTATGGCTGGTTTCTTTGAAATACTTTGGGTATAGGGTTTCAAACTGCTTCTACATATCCTACCAAACAGCTAAGGTACCAACATTTTATTCAAGATACTAAATAACCCTCAGTCTCTACTTTCCTTGAATCCAAGGGACAGTTGAAAGTAGACAGGCTTTAGATGTTAAATATTTTCCTCACCACTGAAGAAATGTAGGAATGAAATGTACTCCCAAAGCATAATTCAGTTATCTTTAGGACACTCTTCAGTGGATCACTGAGGCTAGAGACCCACTCATTGGCATGAAACAGGTAAGTTTAAACAATGCGCTCAGCTAAACAGTTTTTTCATAGTACTTTTACAGAACTACTTGTAATTCTACAAATGTTCTGTACTCTCTCCACTCTCCAGGTTGCTATGCATCATGCTCCCTCTGCCTATACGGCCAGTTTTTCTACTATACCCACCTCCTTTTTTAAATCTAACTCTTTCCATCTAAAGTCTCACTTCGACTTTAGAGATACCTTCTCTGAACCCACCAGACTCAGTTCAATGCTCCTCCTCTCTGCCCCATAGCACCCTGTGCTTATACTTCATAGCTCATCCCCCTCTTTATCTGCTTTCCCCCAGCTAAACTGAAAAGAACTGAGACTCACACCATATCATAGATATCTTTCTATGTCTCATGCTTTGGCATATAATGCCTAATGCTTGATTGTGATTAATAGAAGCTCAATAAATGTGGGATAAATCAGTTTTGCTGTAAAGAAAATAACATTCATTTCTGGTCCTGCCTAACCCAATAGTATATGCATGAAGATACAGCATTCAGTGTACTGGTCCCAAACTGATGAAATTGGTTAGTGGTTAGTGCAGTCTTTGGAGTCACACAAATATATAGATTCAAATTCAGGCTGTGCCACTTACTAAACTTTTGACCTCAGGAAGATTATGTACCCTTTCTGAGCCTCTGTTTTTATATCTGTGAAATGTGCGTCATTCACTGTACTCATATCATAGAGTGGTTATAAGGATTTAATGAGATGCTACATGCAAAAGGGTTCACATAATTCCTGGTGTACAATAAGCACTCCATCAATATTAATTATTATCATTAAGTTTAATTATAGAAAACAGTAGATAAAAAGCTTTTAACATGAGAAATTTGAAGAGAATGTCTTCATATGAATTTTTCTAGCTATTAAAGAAATTTGTGGTGCAAAACCTATTGAAACGTATGGAACTAGTTGGTAGCTGACAACAGCATCTTTAATGAGCCTAACTTTGTCAGTACTTTTATAGCATTTAGTATAATTACTTATTTTATTTCTAGTAGATTTCCTCCTAAGTTTCTCTATTTCCTTTGCTATAACCTGTAAATTTTGTCATGAGGAAAAATCACAAAAATGTTAGTGCCAGTGGTTAATTATCCTGTCTGTTCCTTTAGTAGTAACCAAAGTTACCATTAAAAAAAATGTATTTTAAGGCCCAGTTACCATATCCGCTTTTCCAGGAAAAGTGTGGGCAGCTTTTATACTGATTTTTCTTATGACCACAAATATACATGTGTTTATCTCAAGACTGTAATATCCATTTGGGGCACCCTGTAGTTACAATTAATTCTTACGCTAAACATGTCACCTCTTAATTTTTCACTGGTCTGTTTTTCTTACTCATCTGCCCTAAAAAAAGGCCAAGGTTTATGAAAACAATGAGGTAATACCATTTCACACATAGCCCGTGGAGATGAGGCGCTTTGTGCATGAGGCATTTAGCAGAAACTTATAACAATCTAAAACTAAATGTACTAAATACATCTATGTAAGATCCGTAAGGATGTAATAAACCAGCCTGCTGGTAACCATGCCCAAATATATTTAGCCTCTTTACAAATTATCAAGATTAGTTATTGTGATATCACATGAACAGAATTGACTACTGTCTTTCCCTTATTTAACTTTGCTCTGCTTCGTTGCTTTTCAACTAAAAAGTTATTTACTTAAACTCTGAGCATCTGTCATACTTATTTGTTTCATTTATATCTGTATTAGTTTGTCCTTGTATTGCTTTAAAGAAATGCCTGAGAACAGGTAATTTATAAGAAAATAAGTTGAATTTGCTCACAGTTTCTGCAGATTATACAGGAAGCATAGTGGCATCTGCTTCTGGGGAGGTCTCAAGAAAGCTCCCGTTCATAGCAGAAGGCAAATGGGGAGCAGTCATGTTACATGGTGAAAGCAGGAGCAAGAGAGAGAGGAGGGAGATGCCACAAACTTTTAAAAGATAAAATTTTGTGAGAGCTCATTCACTATTGCAAGGGCAGGACCAAGGGGAAGGTACTAGATTATTCATGAGAAATCCACCCCCATGATTCAATCATCTCCCACCAGGCCCCACCTCTAACATTGTGGATTACTATCAAGCATGAGATTCGAGTGGGGGGACACAAATCCAAATCATATCAGTATATAATACAGATAACTTAAAATTGCAACTTTTTATAGGCTCAATTCAAAGAGTATTGACATTTTAGTTTGGGTCAGTAACTGTAATTGTTTTATACTTCTTTAAAAAGAGGTGTAAGCATGACAATCTGTTAATACCTAGTTTCCAGAGAAGCTGCATTGCATATACACAATGCATTATAACTATAGAGAGTCAAAGAAGTCTTTGTATGTCTTCAGTAGATTCCAGTATAGAAAGCAGTGGTAGAGAAAAGCAAACAAGAACGCTTTTTTTTTTCTTTCTAGATTTTAAACCAGCAATAGTAAAAAAAAAAAAAAAAAAAAAAAAAAAAAAAAAAAGACAAAGAATGTAATTGCATAATGACAAAGGGGTTCAATTAAAGAAGAAGACTTAAATAACCTAAATTTATATGCATCCAATACTGGAGCACCCAAAATTTATAAAACAAATACTTATTGATATAGGAAAAGACTTGCACACCCTCACAATAATATGGGGGCTTTCAACACCCCACTGAAGGTGTTAGATAGGTCAGTGAGGCAGTAAACTAGTAAAGATATTCTGGACTTAAATTTGACATGAACAATTAGACCTAATAGACATTTATAGAATATGCCACTCAACAGCCATAGAATATATATTCTTCTCATCTACACAAGACACATACTTAAGATCAACCACATGCTCACCAATAAGACAAGTCTTAATACATTTTTTTAAAAATGGAATTATACCAAAAATACTTTTGGACCACAATGGAATAAAAATATAAATAAATACCATGAGGAACTCCTCAAACCACACAATTACATGAAAACTAAACAACTTACTTCTTCATGGCTTTAGAATAAACAACAAAATTAAGGCAGAAACCAAAACATTATTGGAAACAAGTGAAAACGGAAACACAACATACCAACATTTCTGGTATGTGGCAAAAGCAGTGTTAAGAGGAAAGCTTATAGCACTAAACACCTATATCAAGAAGACAGAGATCTCAAATTAACAATTTAATACTGTACTTAAAGAAACTAGAGAAACAAGAATAAACTAGCCCCAAGGTAGCAGAAAAAAGGAAATAACTGAAATCAGATCAACTCTAAATGAAATTGAGACTTGAAAACCCATACAAAGGATCCAAAACAAAACAAATTGGTTCTTTTAGAGGATGAATTAGACCAATTGACTGCTAACTAGAAAAACAATGAAAAAACAAGAGTGAAGATCCAAACAAGCACAATCAGAAATGGCAAAGATGACGTTACAACTGATCCTACAGAAATACAAAAGATCTTCAAAGACTATAATGAACACCTCTGTGCTCACAAACTAGAAAAACTAGAGGAAATCAATAAAGTCATAGAAATGCACAATTTCCAGGGATTGATTCAGGAAGAAATTGTGACACTGCAGAGACCAGTAATGAGTTCTGAAATTGAGTAAGTAATAAAAACTTACCAAAAAAAAAAAAAAAAAAAAAAAAAAGAGCCCCAGATAAAAATGACTCACAGATTCTACCAGATGTACAACATAGAGCTAGTAGCAATTACTGAAGCTATTGAAAAAAAATGAAGAGAAGGGATTTTAATTAATTCTATTAAACCGGTATCAACCTGGTACAAATATCTGGCAAAGACACAAGGAAAAAGAAGACTACAGGTCAATATCACTGATGCATGTAGAGGCAAAATCCTCAACTAAATACTAGCAAACTGAATCCAGCAGCACAAGAAAAAATTAATTCACCACAATCAAGTAGACTTTATTCCTAGGCTGCAAGGTTGGTTCATCATATGCAAATAAATAAATGTGATTCAACACATGAATAGAATTAAAATTTTAAAAATCATATGAACATCTTGATTGGTGCAGAAAAACTTTTGATAAATAGCAACATTCTTTCATGATAAAAACCCTCAACAAATTAGGCATTGAAGGAACATATTTCAAAATAGGAAGTGACATCTATGACAAATCCATAGCCAATATCGTATTGAATAGGCAAGAGCTGGGAGCAGTCCCCTTGAAAACCAGAATAAGACAAGTATGTCCACTCTCACCACTCCTATTCAATGTATTACTGGAAATCCTACCCAAAGGAATCAGGCAAGAGAAATAAATAAAACATCCAAATAGGAAAAGAGAAAGTCATGTTATTTCTCTTCACTGAGGATATAATTCTATACATATAAAATCTTAAGGACTCTGATGAAAGGATCCTAGACCAGATAAATAATTTCATTAATGTTTCAGTATACAAAAGCCAACATGCAAAAATCAGTAGCATTTCTACACACCAATAATGTTCAACCTGAAAGCCAACTCAAGAATGCAATTTCATTTACAATAGACACACACAAAAACCTTAGGAATTCATCTAACCAAGAAAGTGAACTAGCCCTACAAGGACAACTACAAAACACTACCAAATGAAATCATACATGGCATGAACAAGTGGAAAAACATTCCATGCTCATGGATTGGAAGAATCTGCTATAATTTAAATGACCATATGACCTGAAGCATTCTACAGATTAAATACTATTCCTATCAAATTACCAATGCCATTTTTTTACACGATTAGAAAAAAAAAAAAAAAAAAACCACTATTTTAAAATTTATATGAAACCAAACAAGACCCCTGATATCTAAAGCAATCCTAAGTAAAAATAAAACTGGAGACATCACATTACCTAACTTGAAACTATAGTACAAAGTTACAGTAACCAAAACAGCATGGTATTGGTACAAAAATAGACATATAGACCAAGAAAACGGAATAGAAACTCCTAAATACAGCCACACACATACAACCAAATTATCTTTTATAAAGTCAACAAACATAAGTAATGGATAAAGGAACCCATGTTCAGTAAATGGTGCTGGGAAAACTGGCTAACCATGTGCAAAATAATGAAACTGGAACACTTCCTATCTCCATATAAAAAAAGTTAACTCAAGGTGGATTAAAAACTTAAATGTAAGTTCTCAAACTATAAAATTCCTAAAAGAAAACTTAGGAAATACCCTTCAGGACATAGACTTTGGCAAATCATTTATGACTAAGTCCTCAAAAGCAATTGCAACAAAAGATTGATAAATGGGACCAAATAAAACTAAAGAACTTCTGCACAGCAAAAAGTACTATCAATAGAGTAACAAAGAGTGTACAGAATGATAAAAAATATTCACAAGGTATGAATCTAGCAAACAACTCAGATCCAGAATCTGTAAGGAACTTAAATAAATCAACAAGAAAAACAACCCCATATAGAAATCTGGCAAACAAAATAAACAGGTACTTCTCAAAGAAGATATACAGACATCTAACAGACATATGAAGAAGTGCTTAATATCACTAATCATCAGAGAGATGCAAAACAAAACCACAGTGAGATATCATCTCAGTCCTGTCAGAACAGTTATCATTTAAAAGTCAAAATGTAACTAATGTTGGTGAGGCTGCAGAGAAAAGGAGATGCTTATATACTGTAAGAATGTAAGTTAGTGCAGCCACTGTGGAAAGCAGTTTGGCGATTTCTCAAAGAACTAAAAATAGAACTACCATTGAACTACACAATCCCACAAGTGGGTGTATACCCAAAGGAAAATAAATCATTCTACCAGAAAGACACATGCACTCTTATGTTCATTGCAGCACTATTCACAATAGCAAAGACATGGAATCAACCCAAATTCCCATCAACAGTGGATTGGATAAATAAAATGTGGTACATATCACAGAATACTACACAACCATAAACAAGAATGAAATCATATCCCTGCAGCAGCATGGATTTAGCTGGAGTCCATTATCCTAAGCAAGTTAACACAGAAACCAAAAACCAAATACTGCATGTTCTCACTTATAAGTGGGAGCTAAACATTAGTCACACACAGACATAAAGATAAGAACATGAGACACTAGGGACTCCAAAAGGAGTTGGGGGCAAGGAAGGGCTAAAAAACCTCCTACTGGGTATTACCTTCACTCTCTGAGTGATGGGATCGATAGAAGCACAAATCTCAGGATCACAAAATATACCCTTGTAATAAACCTGCACATGTACCCCCTAAATCTAAACTAAAACCTGAAATTAAACAAATAACATATTTTCTGAGAAGGTTGTATTATTTGGAGAAGACTTCATTTCAAAATGCCCTCAGGTATGAGAAAAAATATAAAATGCCCTTTAATGCATTATGAACAAATGGAGATGCATTATACAATGTGGTATTCTGGCAGACCTGGATCAAAAAAGATAAATCAATACTTCATGTATATATAACTTTTTCCTTTCAAGAAGCTCAAAGCCTTGTTTTCTTCTTCATCTGAACAAAGTTAAAACAACTCAACAATTCTTACTGAAAACTTCATTTTTTTTTTAGTAAGTTTCTATAAATATCAGATAATCTTTTCTTTAAAGCCCTAGTAATCAGCTCTGTACATTTAACTGTAGTTCTGTGTGCAGAAGGTCTAGGATGTTAATTAGTCTTAAGATTTTGAATGTGTAACAATATTTTAGCATGCAGACTGGAGAAAAGGTACTTTGTTTGAATGCTTCCTTCCTTCCTCTCTGCTGTGTATGTGTACTGTGTATTAGACTTCTGAGAAATGTAAGGAACAGTAACACTCTACTTATCTTCCTGTCAGACTTCTAGCGGAAACAGCAACCGAGAGCGTAAGTGAAAGCCAGAATTAAATGAATCACTTGAAAATAGAGATGGTGAAGAAACTAGCTGTTTTAGTGTCTGGATTTATATTCTTAGATGAGCAGAACTGAATAGAAAATTAAAGTTATCCTGGTTACTTAGTTTGGCTACTTGTTTTCCTCTGAAAACATTATACCTACCTTACCTTCGAGTACACAGCTATTTTAGTGGTATCAGTGGATGCTGTCCAAAACAGGCACATCTATAGCTATGAAAATTGATAGTTAACTGCATAGAAGAGAGAGGAAGGAAACTAAATTTTAGAAAGAACATCAAACTGCAGTCATTAGTTGACCATGATGATTCATTCAATCAATAAATGCATATACATTGAAAGAATATTTTATGCACATGGAATGCATGCATAAATATATGGAAAATTGAGAGCATTGCTTGTATGGGGAATAGCAAGGCACTAGATGTGGCTAAGCGAAGGGCACATGATGACAGGAAACTAGACAAGGATGCGGACAGTCATAGATTGAAGCCAGAGCATGAAGGACTTTCAAAGCTGGGAATTTAAATTTTATTCGGGGATAATAAGAAGCCACCTGAACCTTTTGAGATTCACATAATCAGATTAATGTTCTACAAACTTCAATCAGCAAAAATGCAAGGTGTGATGGGCATATTCTATTTTTATTTTTGTAACATGGTATATTCATACATATGTATACATATACCGTTATATAATATTTATGTATATGATTATATGCTATCTGTAGAGGGGCACACACAAACTGCTAATAGTGGATAACTCTGTGGGAGGAAAATGAGGATCCAGGGAACAACTTTTGGTTTTGGGGTGGAAAGTTACTTTTTACTATTTAATATTTGTACTGCTGGAGTTTATTTTTACCTATGTGTTAGCCACGGTTCTGTGTAAGCAGAGCCTGAGGCCAGATTACTGTGTTGACACTTTATTTTGGAGGGCAAGTCCAGGGATTTGAGGGTGAAGAATAAAGGGGGACAAAGGCAAAGCAATGTAAGAAGCAGTGTGAGGCAATGAATTTCTGAGCTGGCTTCTGCTTCTTGTGAGGAGGCACAGCAGGTTGCTCTCAGCAGGTGGGTTTTTATGGCACTGCTGTTGCTGGATTTCTCTGGAAAGCTTAAAAAGGCAGCTTGCTTCTCTGAGTAGTCCTCAGAAGGGAAGGGGAGAGGGGAGGAAGTGTTATTCTTTCTTACTCTGTTATTTGTCGAGTTCACCTCATGCGGAAATAACACCCCATACTTCCAGTTTGCATCATCCAGTCACTCAGAGGCCACCCAGGAAGCCAGATCATGCAGTATGGTATCACATTTCATTCATACTCATTAATGGAAGAATGGATTACTGCAATTACACTTGGAGTGAGAGATGTGATAGGTACACAAGACTGGAGCTTTAACTTGGATTGTGGCTAGCTCAGTGCACTCTAAAAAAGGGGTGTCCATGCAGGCTAGGAGTTGGGTGAACAGGTTTGGAAAGAAAGGTGATGATGCAATTTGAGAAGGCACACACGTTTATGTCCTAAAATCTTTGTGAAAGTATCATAAAGAATACCATCAGAAAAAAAAATCAGAATGCTTTTAGTAGCAGTAGAAAAGATGATTTGAAAAGGGAAAGAATAATGGCAGAGTGTAGTTAGGAGGCAGTATTATGGCTATTACAGTGAGAGTAGATTAAACCAGTAGAAGGAAAGAAGTAAGCCACATTCAGAAAGTAGTATCAATAGGATGAGATTACTGATTGAGTGTATGGAATAGGACAGAAGACGTTAGGAATGTAAGTCTTCTAGATTGGAGTATGGGCAGAGAAAACTGGAGGAAGAACAACTGGACTTGGTTTGGAAGGGGAAACAGAAGATAGAGATAGTCTAGTCTGATAAAGATGCCTTGTTTATATATATGGCTCAAAAAAAAAAAAAAAAAAGGCTGAAGAGTTGTCTTGGATCATAAGAATATGGTAGATAAATTTGAGTTGTTTAAATTTGAGGAAATGCAAAAGATCGTCAAAGGGTCTTTTCATTATTCTGTTTAAAAGGTAGAGATATATGGACATTTTAGAAATGTATCCATCCAAAATGATTTGAGTCTTAATGCTTAATAAGTGTGTCAGTTTTATTAATCAGAACTAGAGAAGCCACGCCACCAGTAGTTAGTCAACATATATTCGATCCCTGTCATATACAGATCACCATCTTACTTGCTCTTTATAATAAAGGAAGTGGTAGGCAAGATACCATGCACAGATTCTGACAAATACAAGGTAAACCTAAAACATGGAATATTAACCACACCATTAAAGATACTAAGGATATAATTAGTCAAACCTATATATCCCCAAAGCAGCAAAACATACATGTATAGTTACTATGCATATGTTAAAAATAGAAGTTTTTTTTTTTTAACTAATGTGAACAGAGTTATTCTGCAACAAGTTTTTTGCTATGTTTAACATATAACTATAGTTATGCCAATAGTAGTAGTATTTTGATTGATCATAAATTCTCTTTTCTCAGGTCTAGAAGGTCCAGATGGAAATCATTATAAAAACCAATATTTTCAGGCCAAATATACAGTGATGGGAATATTTGGTTTAAAGATAGTGAATCTTGTCTGTATAGATAATAAACCTGGGTAATTCAAGACTAAATGATAAGAGCTGACGTTTTTCCTCTGAACTAAAATGACTATCATCAATTGAATAATTATTACGTGTGGGACTCTCTGTCCAATTCTTTAAAGATTTATCTCATTTCATACTTACAAATTACTACAAGATAAAAATTATTATACCCATTTTACAATGAGGAATCTGAGACTCCACAGGATTTAGTAATGTTCCCAAGGATGTACAGCCAGAAGTGGTAGTCATGATGAAAATTGTGGGAGCCAATATTAGCACCCACCAATGTATTCAGTTCTCTTTTTCTTCCAGGTACATGAAGAATTACACTTTCACACCTTCTTGAGGTTAGACGAGAACATATGGCTAGTTTTGCCTAATATAAAAAGATCAAAAGTGATATATCTCTTTCAGGACAAAGCATGGAAATGTTCATGCTCGACTTCCCAGCCCTGTCTTCCAATGTTGCAATGGAGTCTGGAATTTTGTATTAAGCTGAAAGCATTTTGACTTGACGGAGCTTTCATAAGGCTGAGTGATGATTGTGTGGAGCAGACAGAGTTCCTCAACTTTTGGTTTCCCAACATATCTGTGGTTAACCTACAGTAGATAAGTAACAGTAGTAAGAAATAAGCCTTTGCTATTTTATTTAAGCCACTGAGATTTTGGAGTTTGTTCTTCTTACATAACCACTTAGCCTGTTTGAATTGACATAGAGCCTACACGTTTTTGCTCTATATTCTGTATTATTTCCACCACCTTTCTGAATTTGCTTTTAAATGGCCAAAATGCACCACATAATTGTTCCTTCTTTTCCACTTTTTGCCACAAACACTGGCTTCTTATTAATTTCATTTCTTAAGTAGAATGGTGAGAGGCAGGGAAGTGTCTGCCTGGATTTCTTCAATTAAGCTGAGGGAAATCACAGTGCCATGAAGGAAATCAACTTCCATATACAGAATCTATTGCAAATGTATGCACACAAAATCATTTTTTTTATTTGCACAAATTTATGGGAGTACATGAAAAATTTTATTACATGTATATAACACATAGTGATTAAGGCAGGGTATTTGGTGTGTCCATCACCTGAGTACAGTACGTTTTTGTTCGATATAATCACCCTACTCTGCTATCAAACACTAAATTTATTCAATGTTTTATTCAGTTGTACCTACTAACCAACTTCTTTTCATCCACCCTATTCCCCGACTCACCCTTCCCAGTGTTTATCTGTCTTTCCACTCTCTACCTCCATGTGATAAAATACATTAGCTCCCACATATATATGAGAACATGTGATATTTGTCTTTTTATGCTTGTGTTATTTCACTTAAGATAATGACCTCCAGTTCCATCCATACTGCTGAAAATGACATAATTTCATTCTTTTTAATGACTAAACCATATTCCACTATGTATGTATACCACATTCTTTTTTTCATCCACCCTTTGATAGATACTTAGGTCAGTTCCATATCTTTGCTATTGTGAATGGTGCTGTAATAAACATGTAACTGCGGGTATGTCTTTAATATATTAATTTCTATATCTTTGGGTAGATACCCAGTAGTGAGATTCCTAGATCAAATGGTAATTCTATTTTTAGTATTTGGGGAAATCTCCATACTTCTCTCCATAATGGTTTTACTAGTTTACATTTCCATGAACAGTGTGAAAGAGTGCCCTTTTTTCCCTCATCCTTGACAACATCATTTCCTTTTTGTCTTTTTAACAATAGCCATTCTGACTTGAGTAAGATTATCTCTCATTGTAGTTTTAATTTTAGTTTATCTGATGATTAGTGATGTTTACCATTTTTTAATATGTTTGTTGGCCACTTGTATGTCTTCTTCGGGGAAGTATTTCTTCATGTTCTTTGCCCACTTTTTAATAGAGTTACTTACTTCTTTCTTGTTGGGTTCATTAAGTTTCTTGTAGATTCTAGATATTAGTCATTTGTCAGAGCCATAGTTTGCAAGTGTTTCTTTCCATTCAACACTTAACTTCTTCAGTCTGTTAATTTATTTATTTTGCTATTCAGAAGCTTTATAGTTAAGTCCCATATGGATGGATATATATATATATATATATATATTTATTTATTTATTTAATTTATTTATTTATTGCCTGTACTTTTGAGGTCTTAGTCATAAACTATTTCCCTAGACCGAGGTCCAGAAGAGTTTTCCCTAGGATTTCGTCTAGTATTTTTATAGTTTCAGGTCTTACAGTTAAGTCTTTAATTCATTTTGAGTTAATTTTTGTACATTGTGAAAGGTAAAGGTCTGGTTTCATTCTGTCACATGTGTCTATCCAATTTTCCCCACATCATTTATTGAAGAGGGTTTCTTTATCTGATGTGAATTATTGTCCTCTTTGTTGAAGATCAGTTGACAGTAAACATGTGGTTTCATTTCTGAGTTCTCTATTCTGTTACATTAGCCTATATATCTATTTTTCATATCAATACTGTGCTGTTTTGGTTACTATAGCATTGTAACATATTTTGAAGTCAGATAAAATGGTGCCTCCACTTTCGTCTTTTTTCTCAGGATTGCCTTGTCTATTTGTGCCCTTTTTTGGTTCTATGTAAATTTTAGAATTGTTTGTTTCTAATTATATGAAAGAATGCCTTGGTATTTTGATACGAATTACATTGACTCTGTAGAGTGCTTTGGGCAACATGGCCACTTTAATGATATTAATTCTTCCAATCCATGAACATGGGCTGTTTGTCCATTTGTGTGTGTCATCTTCAATTACTTTCATCAGTTTTTTGTATTTTCTTTGTAGAGATCTTTCACTTTCTTTGCTAAATTTTTCCTAGGTATTTTACTTTTATAGCTATTGTAAATGGTACTGAATTATTGATTTCTTTCTCTGCTAGATCATTTGGCGTGGAGAAATGCTACTGATTTTGTATTTTGATTTTGCTTCCTGCAACTTCACTGAATTCTTTATTAAATCTGGGTTATTTAGTATTAAGTTTTTAGCTTTTTCTAGATATAAGATCATATCATCACCAAAGAGGGATAATTTTACTTACTCCTTTTCAATTTGGATGACTTTTATTTATTTCTCTTACCTAATTGCTGTGTCTAGGACTTCTAGAACTATTTTGAATAAGAGTGGTAAAAGTTGGCATCCTTACCTTGTTCCAGTTTTTAAATGAAAAGATTTCAATTTTCTCCCATTCAGTGTGATGTTAACGGGGGGTTTGTCACATGGGACTGTCTTAGTCCATTTTTGTATAGCTATAGATAAATACCCAGGGATGGATAATTTATAAAGAAAAAAAGTTTATTTGGCTTATTGTTCTGCAGGTTGTATACGAAGCATGACAACAGCATCTGCTTCTGGTGAGGACCTTAAGTAGTTTCCAATCATGATGGAAGAGGAAGAGAAGCAGACATCACATGGCAAGAGGGTAAGAAACAGATAAAGAGGGAAGGGGTGCCATGCTCATTTAACCAACCAGTTGTGGTGGTGTAAACTAATAGGTCAAACCCACTCATTACTTTGGAGATGGCACCAAGTCATTCATGAGGGATAAAACCTCATGACCCAAACACTTGCCATCAAATTCCTCCTCCAACATTAGGGAACAAATTTCAACATGAGATTTTAGGGACACAGATATCCAAACTACACCAATGGTCTTTATTAATTTGGGGTATGTTTCTTCTATGCCTCGTTTGTTGTGGTTTTCTATGAAGAAATATTGAATTTTATCTAATGTTTTTTCTGCGTCTACTGAGATGATCTTATGGTTTTTGTCCTTCATTCTCTTAAAGTGATATATTATATGTATTTATTTGCATATGTCGAACCACTTTTGCATCCTTGATGTAGGTGCCACTTGATGATGGTGTATTATCTTCCTAATGTGATGCTGGATTCAGTTTGCTAGTATTTTGCTGAGGATTTTTGTGTCTGTGTTCATTTGGGATATTGGCCTGTAGTTTTCATTTTTTTCTTTGTGCCCTTGTCGGTTTTGGGGTTGGGGAAATGCTGGCTGGATAGAATGAGTTATAGATAATTTCTTTTTTTTTTTTTTTTTTTTTTTTTTTTTTGAGACGGAGTCTTACTCTGTCTCCCAGGCTAGAGTGCAGTGGCACGATCTCGGCTCACCGCAAGCTTCACCTCCTCGGTTCACACCATTCTCCTGCCTCAGCCTTCCAAGTGACTGGGACTACAGGCGCCCGCCACCACACCCGGCTAATTTTTTTTGTATTTTCAGTAGAGAAAGGGTTTCACCGTCTTTTACAGGATGGTCTCGATCTCCTGACCTCGTGATCCACCCGCCTCAGCCTCCCAAAGTGCTAGGATTACAGGCGTGAGCCACCGTGCCTGGCCAGATAATTTCTTCCTCCTCAATTTTTTTTGGAATAGTTCTCAGGAAGATTAGTATTAGTTCTTCTTTGTAGGTTTGGTAGAATTTGGCTGTGAATCTATTTGGTCCCTGGCTTTCCTTTATTGGGAGACTTTTTGTTACTGATTCAATCTTGCTACTCATTATTGGTCTGTTTAGGTTTTCTCCTTCTTCCTGATTCAACCTTGGTAGGTTGTTCATTTCTGGGAACTTATCAATTTCCTTTAGGTTTTCTAGTTTGTTAGTGTATAGTTGTTCATAATAGTCTTTGATAATCTTTTAAAATTTCTGTGGTATTAATTGTAATGTCTACTTTTGCATTCCTGATTTTGCTTATTTGGGTCTTCCCCCTTTTTCATTTGGTTAGTCTAGCTAGAGTTTATCAACTTGGTGTATCTTTTCAAAGAACCAACTTTTTATTTTATTAATCCTTTGTATTTTTTTAGTCACTATTCATTTATTTCTGCTCCGATCATTATGATTTCTTTTCTGCTGCTAATTTGGGGTTTGGTTTGTTCTTGCTTTTCTAATTCCTTGAGGTGTATTATGAGATTGTTCATTCATAATTTTTTAACTTATTTTATGTATGCATATATTGCAATAAACTTTCATCTTAGCATTGCTTTGCTGTATCACATGGTGGCCAATTCGTGGGCCTCCAGGTGGTTTGCTTGGATGCTGGTAATGACAGCAGTAGGCTAGGTATGTGTGAAGGTTCCCAGGCCCTTGGGAAGCTGGTGTGATGTGGGTGATGGCAGTAGCAGTGGTGGAGCAATCCACTGGAACCCAAGCGGTCTGTGCTGGTGTTGGCAGTGGCTGTGACGGTTGATTGGGCCAGTCCCCTGGCCTACTTGTGGCACATGTGGGTGTGTGATAGCTATGGTGATATCAGCAGGTTTGGTTGGCCCAACATCAGATTCCAGGAGGAGTGTTTAGGTACCAGTGGTGTAAACTAGACTGTTCAGTTTCCAGGTCCCTGAATGGCATGTTTGAGTACTTGGGGACCTGTCCTCAGTTTTCCTGGTAGTGTGTTTAGGCTCTGGCTATAATAGGCATGGGCAGAATGGCCCCAGCCTGCTGGTGAAATGCTCACGTGTGGGCAGTATCAGTTGCCTTGTGGGCCTGCTACCACGGAATGTGGAACCCCTTTCAGTTAGAACGACAGAGGCAGGTAGCTAGGGGGAGTGTGCTTTGCTCACATCTTCGTCCCACAGCAGCACCCACAGGAGCATGGGATTTGTCCTCGAAGCACATGAAAGTACCCAGGCTCCCCTCTCCCTCCTTGACCTGGCTGAGACAGCATCAGCCCCAGCCCCAGGCAGGACACAGACATTTGGAGGCGAGACTTTCAGAATACTGCTGACCGTGGGCTTGGCACTAGGGAGACAGGGTAACTCTCAGCTGGAGCAGCATAGCCAAGTAACTGTGGAAAGTGCAGTTTGTGCCTCTTTCCCACAGCAACCAACTGCAACAGTGGTGGGATTTCTCCTCAAAGCAGGTGAAAGTGTCCACTTCCACTCTCCCTCCTTGGTCTGGTGGTGGCAGTGGCAGCATGGCAAGGCACTACACAGTCCTTTAGGGGCTTGGCTTTCAGAATGGTGCCAACCTGCAATTGCTCAGGACATAGATGACTGTGAGACTCTGTGTGAGTTCCCTGTTTGAAGCAATGCCTCAGTGCAGTTTCTAGACAGCTCCCTATGTTCGTCTCAAGGTCCACGTGGGCTAAGGAGTTCTCCCATAACTAAGACTGTAAAAGATCATGGCAGGAATTTGAAGTCCTGGAGGTTTCTCTCTTACCCTTTTGCCATCTGGGAAGCTTCTCCTGGCTCCCAGCCTATCCTGGCCCGGCAGACTGCCTCACTTTCCTCTCCTTACTTGCTTTCGGGGATTCTCTTCACTCCACTGTTGAATCCCAGTGTTCTCTTTTAGGCAATATATTCGAAATGTTAACATCTACTTGTAATTGTGGTTCTTTTCCATGGAAGGAGGTGTGTACTAGCTGCATCTAGTCAGCCAACTTTCTGCCATTTTCTAGAAAATCATTTTATGTCATTAACTTGATCTGAGAGCTGCCAGGAGAGAGAAATACATATTTGTCTGGGAATCCAACTTCCCCCTCAACCTGCAAGGTCAATGGCACTCACAGGGTACATGTATTTTGCCACATTCCTGGGGTCCGGATGTGTCAGTATGCAGCTTACGATGGAAGTTGATCTTTAGCGAATTAACAACTCACTAGTAAGTTCTGATGTAAAAGTAGTCACAGTCTACATGAACACTTGTGTCTTCCTTGAAGTATAATATGACATTTTGATATTCAGCCAAAGTACATGCTCTTCTCTCATAGCTTGGATGTACCTTAAAGGACATGCTGAGAAGTAAAATGAAAATTAAGGTGTTTTGTGCTCCTGGAATTGGTTTAGGATCAACATTTAAAAATAAAGTTTATGTCAACAGACTAGGGTTACATGAGAAAAGCGACGTGATTATAACTCATCTAGATCTGACTCTAATGAATACATGCATTAGAGAGCAGAGCCATTCTGATCATGACCTCTGGTAGCAATGCTCGCGGGAAGTTTCTCTATTAGTCATTATGATGTGATTAAATTCATTATTTTTATCAACGTTTGGCGTGACAGGCATAAGGTTTCTATGGGCAACCTTATCTAGAGATAGAAGAATCAAGTCATCTTCCTTGTGGATTCGCCTTTAAATGTTAGCAAGACTAACTTTATTTTGCAAGTCCACTGGAGTGTCTAAATGTTGTTTTGAGATACAATGTAATTATTATGCTAAACACAAATATTTCCAGATAAAATCTAATTTCAATTAAATACCTACAAAGAGACCAATCCTCAAAAAGTTGTGTCATTTTTGTTAGGAGAGCAGCGTGTCCTAATTTCTTTTTTTCTAGATGGAGTCTAGCTCTTGTCACCAAGGCTGGAGTGCAATGGCACAACCTTGGCTCACTGCAACCTTTGCCTCCCGGTTCAAGTGATTCTCCTGCCTCAGCCTCCTGAGTAGCTGGAATTACAGGTGCCCACCACCACACCCAGCTAATTTTTGTACTTTCAGTAGAAATGGGGTTTCACCATAAGGCAAGGCTGCTCTCGAACTCCTGACCTCAGGTGATCCGCCAACCTTGGCCTCCCAAAATGCTGGGATTACAGGCATAAGCCACCATGCCCAGCCCCTAATCTTCTTTAAATTCTATTTTGTTTTACATATAGTTTGTTTTCACAATTTTTCTCCCTTAAGATATAAAATATAATTTAATTGACTATCATCTTACAATTCAATCTTGAGACTTTGCTAGTGTCAAAACACCAGAGTAAATTGTGTGTGATTTGGAGACAGCTGTGGAATTCAGAGATCAAATTGTAGCCAAAGTATTATTTTAGAGTTCAATGATGATATCTAAAACATATTATTGAAGACATATTTAGAAGTGATTAGTCATTTTACTATTTGCATGGAAAATCTCTGATGCACTACTTCAAATCTCTCCGCCTTACCTCCTATTTCAGCCATCTTTGCAGTAACCAGTTCCCCATGGACTTTGACAAACTTCGTGTGGGTGATACCTGACAGCATCTCATCATAAGCCTGTGCTAAATGCCTCTTGCTTCCTGCCTTGCGCTTCTCTGACACCACAGCACAGGCCATGATGAGAACTTGCTCACTACTCAGATAAATGCAAACTGAAAGTGCAGGGGAATTTAATGCTTCACAGATTAGGCCTTGACTGATGAGAAATGAAATTCTATGGATAAGTGCTTTCTTGTATCTTTCCCTGAATAGACCATTCTGAGAAGCTTTCCCTAAGCCTCCTCACAAAGTTAAGCAACAACGAGCAACCAATCACCTCTACGAGTGGCCCCTTTTCGTAAGGTATTCTTAGATTGGCTTTCCCTCCTTCCCTGTTTCACAAACTCCGTCCTTCATTCCTGCTCGCTGGATCATAGTTTAAAATAAGTTATTGCCTCTGGCTTTTACTTTTGGGAAACTGAGGCCAAGACATTATATATATTTATTAATTATGTTTAGACAAACTCTAAATGTTTATCACAGCTTAGTGATTACAATATAATAAGAAATATTTAAGCAATGCCCACTAAAAGAAATTTCTAATTCATCTACTTTTTTTAAAAGAAAAGATACTGTATCAGGGAGAGAACAAATTTATTCAAGATAGATAACAATAAGGATTATATACAAATGACACATAAGGCTGATAAGCACATAGCAAAGGAAGTCTTTGTTTGCTTATTCACTCATTCATCCATTCAGAGAATATTTATTGAATGTATATCAGATGCCAGGCACTGTGCTGGGTATTAAGAATATAAACGTAAATATAGTAGATATGGTCCCTGTCCTCATGGAGATTATAATTTTTAGATTTTATAGTGGTCAATCAGAGACAGATCTAAGAAATTTAATCAGCAGAGAAAAAATGAAATCTTTTTTCAGCACGACTTCCACCCTCACTCCCAAATAATTTTAGAGGTAAATATATAGGTAAAAGTAGAGGCTACAGAAAAAAAAAAAAAAGAAAAAGAAAAAGAATAAGAGTACTTAGTTGAGTTAAGAGCCCATGCCAGCAATAAAGAAAAGTTCTTGATTATAGCCATTGGAGCAGTGCCCTATGCATTGCTGCTTTAATTCTTCTCTGGTATTGAATCTGTAAATGGTCCTGCTCATGGACTCTCTTGCTACAACAACACTGAGCATTCCCTCCCAATGAAGTTCTTGCCAGGCTATTGTCAACTTTGACTCCCAGAACTTAAGCTCAATAGGATGTTTGTCACCTACACCGGATTTGCAGTTGTACAACCAAGAAGGCAATTACTCAAGAAACTCTTTGAAGGAAGGAAAAAAAGACTGAGGACTTTCCACGGTACTCTAGCTATCCAGATTAATTTGGGTCTGGGTTTAAAATCCCATCTAAATTATGCATTATGCTCTGGGGTTCACTAACACTTTTCTCAAGCTTCAAGGACTGCCATCTCACTCTAACCTTATGTGACTAGTTGTGACTAACAATGCTTAGTGTCTCAATATGTTAGGGCATTTACATCTCCTTCTAAGTGTTTAATCTCAGGGCCCCTAAAGAGTTCACAAAGCAGGGGGTAGTAAAACGGGGTGAGGAAATTATGTTAAGAAAGCTCATATATTAAAATAAAGTTTATTTAAAGAAAGACTAACCAAACTGCTTAGAACATGAGACTTTCTTGTTGATTGCTCTTTCTATTTATTGGAAGGTTAAAGGAAGTATTTTGTGTCGAGATATTTTTCATAATGACAGGTGTTTAACCTCCCCTAATAATAAATCTAATAGAGTAAATATCCAATGATCTCAATTTTGTGTTTGAAGTCTTGGATAATAATCGCTAATACAAATATCAGCTATTGGCCACGGTGCTAAGTGGTTATGCAATTATGTCATTCAAACCTCACAACAAAACAATAAGGCAGATACTATTATTAGCTACATTGTACAAGTGGCTTAGAGGGGGTATGAAACAGGTGTAAGGCCATATAGCTAGTCAGTTGCAGAACTGGAACTTGAATCTAGATGCAAAAGAAGATGATTTATATAGCAGACAGATGATAGAGATCTAACATGTAATAACTGATATTTTTGAAATATGGAGCAGAAATTACCCCCAAATTGAAAGACATAACAAAAGCAAACGTTTCAGAAATAAAGGAAACTTAACCTTATAGATCAAAAAGGTACTTGGAAAAATTGTTAGAAAATGCTTAAGAACAAGATATATTCTTTTTTTTTTTTTTAAAAAAAATTACACTTCTGGGATATGTGTGCAGAACGTGCAGGTTTGTTACATTGGTACATATGTGCCATGATAGTTTGCCACATCCATTAACCCATCATCTACATTAGGTATTTCTCCTAATGCTATCCCTTCCCTGGCCCCCCACCCCTGACAGGCCCCGATGTGTGATGTTCCCCTCCCTGTGTCCATGTGTTTCATTAAGAACAAGATATATTCTTATAAAATCTTTGAACTTCAAGGACAAAGAAAGAAACAATTATTTCAACAAAGGAAATAGATGACTTACAAAATGAAACCCCATGGCTGGTCTCAAAAATCTCATTGAGAATGGATTTAAGAAAACAGTAGAACAAATCAGTATAAAATGCTGTAGCCCAATAATTCTGTATCCATCTAGAATGATGTTTATTTTAAAGGTCAAGAAAACATTCTCAAATGTGTAAAGCTCAAGGGTTTTAGCATCTATACATGCTTCTTGAAAAATCTTGAAAAAAGTGATCTCTGTTGATATCAAGTTTTGCTTTACAAGAGAAACAACATTTGAGGTACTTTCCTGGAGGCTTAGTTTGTAGTATACCAGAAAAATTGTCCTGGACAAATAGATTTTTGTAGCAATTCTAGTATTAGAGATTTCTCTAAGTTAAAATGAAATTCTTTTAAAATGCAAATACTTATGGGAAAGCTAACATATTAAAGCATTTCAGTCATGGACCACACCTTAATGAATACATTTAATTGACCACTTTCTTCCTCTTAACAGGTAAGCTGAGGTCAGGTGAACCTGCTGCTTAAGAAATTGGATGTGATGGGAAGAACATTTTGGAAGGAAGGTAGGTGAAGAAGCCTGAGCGGGATGCAAAGCAAAGCCAGAAAGCATTTGTGTGCCCTTAAGACAAAATGACTGTTTTAAAGTTCTGTTTAAGGTATGTTTAGCACAAGTTAAATGTAGAAAGTTGAACAATGTCTGGAATGAGTCCAAAACATACACTGAAAATATTTTAAATATGAATCCTTGATATGATTATCCTCTCATTTTCTTTTATATATTTCTTCAAAACATACTATTCAGAAAACAAAGTCATGTTGACTAAGTGTTCCAGTTTTAAAGTTTTATTTAAAATTATCCTTCTTAATTCAGCAAATGAGATCTATACCCAGGTTGGACTATAATAATGGATATTAAGAATCATCAACAAAGAAAACATATCTAGTGTATATTTCATACCAACAGTAACAGCTTATTCCTTGCTAGCTAAGGTACAAAATAATTTTATTATGGCTGTTTAGCTCTTGAAGAAATTAACTACAACAGTATGTGGGCATTCATGTCTGTCACACACTTAATATTGCAACAAATATATAAAAGGATGACCCTGACTCATAATATTTAAACTTTAGTACTTAAACAATTGAGTGCATTCTAATGAATATGTAAAATAGAATTTTCACTTTGAGTGCTATGGAGTTGTATGACTCCCAACAGCTTAGAAAGGGCAAAAAAAAAAGAACATAGGTTAAGGAACCCAGAATTTAAATGATACCATGCTACATACTCAGCACCAGGTCACATAATAATGTTCAGAAGGCTCAGAATTATGTATAGATAATATCAGAGTGAGCTCTAGCAGGAAATGTAGTTATACCACATTGCAAGAAAACACATTCTCTGTAGGAAAAAAAAAAGCCACTGTAATATTTGTGAAGGGACAAAAACAAAATCCTAACTAGCATTCTACCACTATTCCAACAGCTTTCTTTTCCACGTACTTTTATACAAGATGTGATACAATATAGTGGTTAATAGCATGGATTCTAGAATCTGATTGTCTGGGTTCAAATTCCACCTCTGCCAATTAGTAGCTGCTTGACATAAGGCAAATTGCTTAACTTCCCTTTGCCTCAGTGTTCTTATCTGTGAAAGTGAGAATAATTTGAATACCAATGTCTTGTTGTTATTACAATGATTAAATAAGTAAAAATGTATAAAGCTGTTAGAACAGTGTTTGCCACATAGTAAATACTATGCGATACTGTATGATAGCCATTTATCTATAGAATTAACCTTGAGGTTTCTTAGAAATCATTATTGTCTTGAAGCTTAAGTACCAATGATTTTATTTTGCAGTCCACATTTTTTTAGAGCTGCCATTAATCCACCAATAACATCTATGCTTTCTAGGTAATATGAGACTTATCATGACTTCTGAAATCAAAAAATTAATCATTATACAATTAACTAAATTATCCATGCAAAGTGGATCATGACACCAAACCTTCATTAACGACACCATTTGACTTTAGTAACAAAGGATACCCAAGCTTCATTAGTGACGTTGATTTGGGTGTCAAATGATATCAAAACTTCATTAATGATAGTTATAAAGAAAAGGCAGAAGTGAGGATCTCATTTTCAACATCCTGAAAAAGACACCTAAAATCATGTTTGCTGATAGACATTTTACTTCTAAGGACACATTTTCTTGGGGGTAAAATAAAAAGGAGATATGCAGATGGTCATATATCACACTTTGGACAAATATCTGCAACAGATTTTTTCAGTCATGTGGGGAAAAATCCAGATATAGAATGTTAAATGTGATTTGTATTGGACATTAAGGCCATGAAATCTTTTGGGGAGGAGAGAATACTATTCAACTATTTAGAGACATACAATAAATTTTCTTAATTAAATTTTGCTCTAAAAAAGGATTATTTCTGATTCATCTACTGATCTAAAAAATACTCATTTTTATCCCACCTACAACCTGTGATAAAAATTGTCCTTATGGTGTCATCTTTGGTGTGTCAGATAAGAAGAAATGGCATTTTAGTAACCTTAAAGCTGTAGGATGTTTTCAATATCTTGCTGTTAGATAATCTAATTAATTCATTATTTACTGAAGCACTGTGTTTATCTCTATCAGCTTCAGGGCATTCCTGTAAGACACAAATGGTTTACTATCACAGGATAAGCATTTGTTGTATTATTCCTTAGTTTCATAATACATGGGAAAGACATAAAAACATGGTTCATTACCAGAAAGAATTCTAATAACCAGCTCTGTACAAATATGGAATCAATGGGTTTTGGAACATATTTATTTTTCACTTATCCACCTATACAGTCTTCTTTCATCATCTTTCATCTTCCTAAGATTCCTCTACCATCTTTCCCTCTCTTCTTTTACTCTTCCCCACAACTGCTCCTCTTTATCTGTCTGCCCTCCACCTCCCCACATTATTCTGTCTCTATCCTGGATGATCAAAGAAGACTGTATAGGTGGATAAGTGAAAAATAAATACGTTCCAACACTCATTGATTCCATATTTGTACAGAGCTGGTTATTAGAATTCTTTCTGGTAATGAACCATGTTTTTATGTCTTTCCCATGTATTATGAAACTAAGGAATAATACAACAAATGCTTATCCTGTGATACTAAACCATTTGTGTGTAAACAAATGCTTATCCTGTGATACTAAACCATAGCTCCTTGGATATAGCTAAGAAAATATTTATTTTTAAAAGAATACAGAAGAACAAAAGAGAGATATTCCAAGAATCTCTCTAATGTTACGGATCTTGCTTGCAGGGCGTAGGACTCCAGGATAATGTGCTTTTCCAAGGCCATTCACAGTGAATTGAATGGGAAAGGAAAGGATAGTTCCCAACTCTATCCACAAGGGGGCAGAAAATACCGACGTAGGGGTTACGTAGCAGCTAGCCAGTCTGCAGGAGGGAGAACACATTTTCCCATTGAGGAGGGTATCCAGCTGTCTCTTGGGTAAAGGTCAAACTCCAGAATGATCTTTGGAGTTTGGTAGAAATGCAGATGTCTGTTTTCTACCCGCAGGGGATTTTGATGCAGTAGTCCTTCAAATTTACTCTGAGAAATAATGATAAAATATAAAAACATATAGCATTGTGCTCTTCACTTCAATAGCTTCATACCTTTTTTCTGGCTGTTGCCAATTTCTATAAGGCTCTTTTCTTCTATATCTGCACCTGTGAAAATCTTTTTCATCCTTCCAGGCTACTCCAAATGTCATCTTCTCTTTGATGTCTTCCCAGAGACACATTCTCCAGTAACAAATTATTGCTCCTTGATGCAAGGAATGGAATATGGAGAGTTCTCAGTACCAGGGCAGGGGCATTTCAGGGACACTGTGATGGGACTGCTGAGATTCTGTTGAAAGGTGGGCTGTATTTTTTTTTTTTTTTTTTTTTTTACTGACGTTCTTAAGTTTTCCAGATGCTTTTTGACTCGAATTAAAATTAGTTCAAGGACTAGTAGCTGACTGAAACACTTGGAAAATAACCCACATCGGGCCTCCAGTCAGGGCAGTTGTTTCCAATTGTTGTGTAAATTGGAGTTACCTAGGGGTATTTTACAACTCCTGCTACCTGGACATCCCCCGCCAGACATTCTAATTTAGTTGATGTAGAGTGTAACCTGGGAGTCAATAATTCTAAAACACCCTCAGGAGATTCTAATGTGCATCAAAGTTTGGGAACTACTAAGTTAGAGAAATATCAATGTGTCTAAAGCAATTAGCAGAAATATTGTCAGCCATATCAGAGCAGCAGACTTGGGATGGGGAGAAGGGAAAATGAACTGGTTCTCAATAGTCATCTCTACAAAGACAGCTGTAGGGGAGTGGGATTAATAACACTAAGGGGGTATGGATATCTGATTGACCATGGGCAATTGAACGTAAATTGCGTAAAAGCAGGTCATTGGCAATGATACCCAGGATGGACTGAAAGGTACTCTACAGATTTTAAGTGGGTAGATTTAAATTTAGGGATCCCAGATGCATCTGATTCCAAGTCCATGTTCCTAAGTTTTCTACCAGTTATCCAATTTACTATTCATCAGAATCCCTGGAAAAATTACTAAAAGCATCATTTCTTGGATTCTCATCCGCTAACAAATGTTTGTGCAGGTTGATATTTAGTAGCAGAAACTGTTAGTACTTTTGTCTTCCAGAATAATGTACTTTGAACTCCAATATATAAAACTGTTACAGGTAGTTAGGCATGAATCGGGCAGGAACAGGCTCTTCCCCTCAACCACTAAATATGCTATGTAGTGGTTATCACTAATGCAATTATTGCATTGCCTGTCTAAAAGTGATAAATTGGCAGCTGGCACTGGGGAGAGACCATTTCCTGATGGTCCATACCTGTTAACATTAAAGTGTCAAATAGGGCAGACCCCAGGGAGAAGAAACTTCCTGAGCATGCACATTAAGAGACAAGAATGGCAAAGTATAATCTGCTGAGTACACTCCACCAGAAAAGGGAAGAAAGCCTCAGATGGGCACGCATGCAACTTCATAAACACACTGCATGTGCTCACTTCCCAAGGGTAAGATGGGCTCTGTGCATGCGGGCAGCTCACCCCAAGGGAAGAATCATGGGAAAGAGGCAAGCCAATAAAAGTCCTAGGATCATGATTAAATGGAGCGCTTGACCCTCTCTCTCTTCAACATTCGTGCACTCTCTTGGATCTTTCTTTTCTGTTCTAAGACCTTTTAAATAAACTTTCACTCCTGCTCTAAACCTTGTGTCATTCTCTTTTTCTGCTTTATTCTCCTCAGTCGAATTCTTTCTTCTAAGGAGGCAAGAATTGAAATTGCTGCAGACGTGTACGGATTTCCGGTGGTAACTGTGGGTAACTTGGATCTCTGCCACTGCTAACATATTTGGTGCACGTGACTTGGATACCTTCCTAGTGGTAAGAGATTTCTATCCCTCATCTTATTTGGCTGGAGACATCTGACCCCCATGAATGTTTTCTTTCTCTCTCTGTCTCTTGCTTTCTCTATGTGTGTTCTGAAATGGCTTTGCACACTGGTTGCCAGACCTTCTACCTCGAGGGCAAGTCTCCCTCTTTGTTTTCACTTTGCATGCCACTAGACTTCTTAAACACACATTCCATGTTATTTGCTCACCACAGTTCTATGTGTTTGTGTGGCAGTAAAGGTGTGGGCTCCCTCGTAGATATTCCCTGAGGTTTATATTTGTTTCTGCCAGCTCCAGTGAACTTTAATTCTTCCCTGCTTTTTCTTTCAACTAAAATCACCTCTTTTCCAGGACAGAACCAAATTGGAACTCTGGCCCTGCCAGTTTTTACAACTCACCATGTGCTTTTCATTGCTGTTATGCCCCAGTGCTAAGTTTTCCGATAGTTTTTGAAAAGCAGGTTGTCCGCCTGCATAGGCCTACACTCTGGCCCTTTAAGGACTCCACCCCCTTGCTTTTTAAGCTAGTAGGGCTTTGGAAAGAGGAGAAATTCCAAACCCAAGCCCTAAGACTTTGAGGGTTACTGCTTTGTGTGACTTTTTGTTCCGGAGGGCAAACAAACGTTGATCTCTTGAATCCAAGGGCTGCTGTTTTTGCAAGCATATGAAGGCTTTTCATGAGCATTCATCTTGCCTCCTTCCATTTACTCCTATAGCGTCCATTTCTCTAATTAGTTCCATACCCATTTCAACATGCAGCAAGGCCTTCAGAGTCATATTCTAAGGGAGGGAATTCCAGCCCCTGTGGCAGTTAACAGAGAAACAAGCTTCTAGGAAAAGTGATGATCATTTTATTACTAAAATACTTCAGGTGAGGGTTACTATAAAGTCTTAGAGACAAGGCTTGTCCAAGGTCACATATGCAAGAGATCCATAGAAGAGAGACAAAAGGCTCGGACGGTGCATGGTAAAGGCTGGTTAAGTATGGAGCCCAGGAACTATTGTCCCAAGCTGGCAGATTACCATGGGAACAGGGATAAAAGGATCTCCTCTATTCTCAAGTGGGTAATTGTGGTGAGATGAGACCAAAAGTACACGGTAAGACTGGTTGAGCTTGGAATTCAGGATGATGAGGAATACCCCATCAACAATAATAGGAAGAAAGAGGGGATACCTTCTTTTTCCTTTTCCCTCTTTTGTCTCCTATGTTCTCTCTTCACAGTGGGAGATGGGTAATTGCATCTTCATACTGCAGGACATGGCCCTCAGATGCATTTCCTAAAACTGGGAAAAGTTTAATTTCCCTAAATCTTAAACTGCTTGACTTAAAAATAAACTTGGAGGAAACTGCAAGATTCTGTCTTAGAATCCAGTACCCCTGTGCAGGAGGTCCTCAGATTAACCTCTTATGTCTTTTGTAACCGAGAGTAGAATAAGCACTACAGGGGTAAGCCTGTTGGGTGGGGCAAATGACATCCCCTCCCTCCAAAATAAAAGATTAAAATTTCTACCAGTCTGATTCTGGCTTGTTGTAGAAATGGTAAAAATCCCTGTATTCCCTGTCCCTCAATGAACAACTTCTGATCTCGCTTCTTGAATTTTCCTTTCTCAGAGGTACCTTTGTAGACCCTAAGTCTTGGAAAAATTGCTCGCCACCTCTTTGAAAATACCTCATACACTTGTGGTTATGTCATAACCTTAGTTAAGGCTTATAGAGACAGTAAAAGCCCTTTTGAAAAACTAGCCTCATAACTTATCTACACAGTCTCTGTACAGAGTTGCTAACCTGTGGTCAGTAAAGAATGTCACTTTCTAACAGGCCCGGGTGCCCCAGGTTATCTTGGTACCTCAAGAGGAGAGGAATTTAAACTCATAGGCATTTGAGGGTACAAAACCATGAATGAGCTCAGCTTTTAAAAAGTCTTACCTGAGATTCCTTATGGAACAAAGTTCCATCAAAACAAATTTTAAAAGCCTATGTGAAAAATAATGATTCCTGTTGCGCTTCGTGGAAATAGCCAGGCCAAGTATAATAAGACTAAAGTTTATTTTATAAACAAACCAGTCTTATCATTATTTTTCTTTTTTTAACAAAAATAAAGACTGGAGGAGACCAATTATGCTTCAAAAGTTATGGTACACCTGTCGTTAAATTCTAGTTTCATCAGTTGTTTTTAAATTTTTATCTGCATTTTAGCCTAACCCCACTTATTCCTATGAACCAACCAGTGATCTCTGGCTGCAGCTCAGAAGAAACAAGAGAGATGAGTAATGTAAAAATGTGGATGAATATTCTAATTCTGGGCAATTATCCAAATCGTTCCAGGTGATGGAGGTAAATGGTGTCCCCATAACCCAGAGGTTGCTCTTTTGGGGAAATAAGACCAAAGGACCAAATCAAAGCCAAACCCTATGCACCAAAGTCTTAGCAGGCATAACTATAGCCACCAGTTACCTGGGCGTGTCAGCAGCCTTGGGATTTTTAGACCTGTCCTCACCCCCTTATTTCATTTTGGTCCATGTCTTCTAATCTAATAACCTGGTTTATCTCCTCTCACCTTCAGGCCATTAAGCTCCAGATAATCCTCAGTGAGGGACACTATTCCCTCAGTAATCAAGAGGCATCCTTTTACAGGAAGGAGGCAAAATCCTGCCCCTGTCTCTCTTGCATCTGGCTGGATACTGCTTTCACCAATGCATGGAATCACCCTCTTGCCCTGACAGCTAGCGAGACCAAGACCCACAGGACCACTACCTCCCCTTTATCTGTGGGAAGCAGTTATGGAAAACTGACCTTCATTCATTCTCCCCAAAAAATTCAGGGGTCTTGGCTCTTGAGGTATGAAAGGTTAAAGGTAGTTAGGAATGAGTCAGGCAGGAGAGGGCTCTTCTTCCCACTACCCGCTAGAAATGTCAGGTGTTGGTTCAGCAGTTATTGCATTGCCTCTCTAAAAGTAATAAATTGGAAGCCAGCACCAGGGAGAAACCATTTCCTGACGGTCCACAAATATTAACATTAAAGTGTTAACTAAAGGAAGACCCCAGAGAGAAGAAACTTTCTGGGCATGCACATTAAGAGATGAAAATGGCAAAGCATAATATTCTGGATACACTCCACTGGAAAAGGGAAGAAAGCCTCAGATGGGCATGCATGCAACTTCATAAACACACTGCACATGCTCATTTCACAAGGGTAAGATGGGTTCTGTGCATGCAGGCAGCCCACCCTATGGGAAGACTCATGGGAAAGAGATGAGCTAATCAAAGTCCTAGGATCATCGTTAAATGGGGCACTTGACCCTCTCTCTCTTTAACCTTCATGCACCCTCTTGGATTTCTTCCAAGTGAACTTTCCTTTCTTTCCTGTTCTAAAGCCTTTTAAGTAAACTTCCACTTCTGCTAGGAAACTTACCTTGGTCTCTTTTTATGATATATGCCCCTCAGTCCAATTCTTTCTTCTGAGGAATCAAGAATTGAAGTTGCTGCAGATGTATATGGATTCACCACCAGTAAATTGGGGTAACTCAGATCTCTGCCACCGCTAACAAAACAAATTAAAGTAGAGCTGACCTTGTTCAAGCAGAAGTTTGGGAATTTAGTTTGAACTCCTTTATAACTTCTTCACTCAATCCATTCTCTAAGACCAGTTGTTGAGGTTTCTTCTCATTGAAGAGACCTTCTTCAGGAAGTTTGAAATCCACTTCCTGAATCTATACTAAATTTTAAAATACAAATATACTACATTCTAGAAAAAAACCTACATAAATACATGTGCAATTGTGAATGAGTACTAATTCAGTACTGTAAAATGAAAACATTTTTACAGATAATAAAAGTGTCAGCCAATATGTGAGTAGTTACATCAATTATAGTATTTAAAATAACTGGTATTTACTGAGCACTTAATATTGACCAAGCACTGTACTGAATGCCTTATGTGTATTAGCTCATTTATTCTTCTCAACAATTATATGAATTAGTGTCAAAGCAGAAATTGCACTGGATAAAGTTATACAGATAAGGAAGACTTTATTCAAGAACATTGCAATAATGAAGGGAGGTCAGAACCCAGTCTGAACTTGACTGTGCTATAAAAAAAAAAAAGGGTGGGAAAGGTTTTTAAGCACTGAGGATAGCTAGTAGAAAAGTACTGGAGTACTTTGAGGGTGGGTCTTAGGACATCTGTGTTTGTCAGTTGGCTTTATTCTAAGGGAATAGAAAATTCTAGTTTTGTTTTGTTTTGTTTTGTTTTGTTTTGTTTTGTTTGTTTGTTTGTTTTTTTTTTTTTTTTTTTTTTGAGCCAGGGTCTCGCTTTGTCACCCAGGCTGGAGTGCAGTCACATGATCATAGCTCACATCAGCCTCCAACTCCTGGGCTCAAGCAATCATCCCACCTTAGCCTCCCAAGTAGCTTGGACTACAGATGAGTGATATAACATTCAGCTAATTTTTTATACACACACACACACACACACACACACACACACACACACACACATATATACACATATATGTATATATACACACATATATATATACTTTTTTTGTAGAGGGGTGTTTCTCCATGTTCCCCTAGCTCTCAAACTCTTAGGTTCAAGCAATCTATCCACCTTGGCCTCAAATGTTTGGTACATATATATTTAAAATTGTTACATCCTCTAGCTGAATTCACTTTTTTATCATTACATAGTGACTTCCTTCATCTGTTCTTGAAGTTTTTGTGTCGATATGTATTTTGTGTGATACAAGTAAAGCTGCTGCCACTTCTTTTTGGTTTCCATTGGCATGGAATATCATTTTTCATTTCTTTATTTTCAGACTTTCTGTGTCTTTATAAATGAGATATATTTCTTACAGGCAACAGATCAAAGGGTCTTGCTTTTTCATCCATTCAGCCACTCTATCGCTTTTTATCGAAAACTTTAGTTCATTTGCATTTAATGTTATTATTTATACAACCACTTACTCCTGCTATTTTTATTTGTTTTTTGGTTGTTTTGTGGTTTTATCTTCCCTCTTTACTTATTTTCTGCCTTCCTTCTAGTGAAAGTGATTTTCTCTGGTGGTATGCTTTTATTTCTTGCTTTTTACTTTTTGTTCACCCATTTTGTGTTTATTGATTTGAGTTTACCATGTTTGCTATTAATATTTTATAACTCATTATTTTAAGCTGATTACAACTTATCACTGTTTTCATAAAAAGCAAGTAAAAACAAAACAAATAAAACCTTCGTCTCCCTGTTGTTAAACTTTTTGTTGTAACTATTTATATCTTATTGTACTGTTTATGTCTTGAAAAGTTGTTGTAGTTATTTTTATTGGTTCATCATTTAGTCTTTCTATTGAAGATAACAGCAGTTTACACACCACAGATGCACTTGTGTAATATTCTGTGTCTTTCTGTTTTCTTAATATTACCAGTGAATTTTGGACCTTCAGATAATTTCTCACTGCTCACAACATCCTTTGCTTTCTGGTTGAGCTACCGTCTTTAGCATTTCTTGTGGGACAGGTCTGATGTTGATGAAATCCTTCAGCTTTACTTTGGGAAGTTCTTTATTTCTCCTTCATGTTTTAAATATATTTTCACTGGATAGACTGTTCTAGGGTAAAAGTTTTCTCTCTCAGCATTGTGAATATGCCATGCCACTCTCTCATGTCCTGTAAAGTTTCCACTAAATAATCTGCTGCCAGAAATAGTGGAGTGCCATTGTGTGTTATTTGTCTCTCTTCTCTTGTTGCTTTTAGTATCCTTTCTTTATTCTTGATCTTTGGGAGTTTGATTATTATATGCCTTTGGTAGTCTTCTTTGTCTTAGATCTGCTTTGTGTTCTATAACCTTCTTGTACTAGGATATTGATATCTTTATCTAAGTTTGGGAAGTTCTCGGTTAGTATCCCTTTGAATAAACTTTCTACTCCTATCTCTTTCTGTACAACCCCTTTAAGGCCAATAACTCTTAGGTTTTTTCTTTGGACACCATTTTCTAGATCCTGTATGTGTGCTTCATTGTTTTTTATTCTTTTTTTATTTTGTGTCTTCTCACTGTATTTTCAAATAGCCTGTCTCACTCATTCTTTCTTCTGCTTACTCATTCTTTCTTCTGCTTACTCATTCTTTATTCTGCTTGATTGTTTCTGCTATTAAGATCCTCTGATACATGCTTTATTATTTCAAATTCATTTCTCAGCTTCAGATTTTCTGCTTGATTTTTTAAAAAAATTATTTTAGTATCTTTGTTAAATATATCTAATTAAATTTTGAGTTCCTTTTCTGTGTTATCTTAAATTTCTTTGATTTTTCTCAACACAGCTATTTTGAATTCTCTGTCCCAAAAGTCACATATTTCTGTTTCTCCAATAGTATCTCTTTATTTTGGTCAGTTGATGAGGTCATATTTTCCTGGTCATGTTTTCTTGATGCCTACGATGTTCATCTGTATCTAGGTATTGAAGATTTAAGTATTTATTGTAGTCTTTGCAGTCTGCGCCTGTTTGTATTAATACATGTTCTTCTTGGGAAGACTTTTCAGGTATTCAAAAGGACTTGGGTTTTGTGATCTAAACCATATCTGCACTGGGGGATACCCCAAGCTGAGTAAAAAGGTGTTTTTTGTAAAGTCTTAGAGGCACCACCTTGATAATCTTTGATAAGATGCAAATAATTATTTGGATTATCAGGCAGAGTCTTTTGTTCTCTTTCTCCCAGACAAGCAGAGTCTCACCTTCTCTTCTTAGCTACCTAGACCTGGGGACAGAGTACCACTCCTGTGGCCACCACCCCCAGGACTTCATTGTGTCAGACCTGAAGCCAGCACAGTACTGGGTCTTGCCCAAGGCCCATTGTACTCTACAAAGTCCCTTGGGCTCTGCAATCAGCACGTGATGATGCCAGCCAGGCATTTGTCTTTTACTTCAGAATAATGAGATCCCCCAGGCCCTGGAGGAACCCAGTGGTGTGATCAGCGTCCAGGGACTAGAGTTAAAAACCTTAGAAATCTACCTGGTGTTTTATTGTACTGAATCTGCACAGGTACTTAAACCACAAAACTCAGTACTTCCCATTATTTCCTCTACTTTCCACAGGAAGAGAAACCTCACCCCATGGCCACCACCACCAGTAGCCCACAGGAAGTACTACTAGTCTACTGCCAATATTGCCTTAAAGCCCACAGTCTCTTCAGTCAGCTTGCGGTGAATGCTGCCTGGCCTGGGACTGGCTTTTCAGGACAGTGGGCTCCACTCTGGCCTAGGACAAGTCTATAAATGCCTTCTAAGAAGAAAGGCACTTGGTGTTCTATACCTTTTTGACTGAGCTGGTACCTAAGGTGAAAGACAAAATTCCTTTTACATTTGCCTCGCCTCTGCTTTGCTGAAGCAGAAGTAGTCTCTTTCCATAGTCATCCCAGTTGGGAATATGCTGAGTCTCATATGAAGCCAGCAAGTCTCAGAGTCTCACCCAGGACCACAACATACTACCTGGGCATTGGTACTGGGTTTTCGGGGCTCAAGATCACTTTAGTGAGGAGGTGATGGATCCTTCTAGGACTGGGTTCTTTCTTTCAAGGCAGTGGGTTTCCTTCTGGACCAGGGTGTGTCTAGAAACGTCATCTGGGAGCTAGTGCCTAAAAAGGGGGCCTCATGACTTTACTATACTGCTGTGACTCATGTCATATCCAAGATTCAAAGCAAAGTCTGTTTACTCTTCTTTCTCTTCTACTCCAGTGGAAGGAAAGGGTCTTTTGAATCCACAAACTGTGCTGCTGGGAATTGGGTGAGGTGTGGCAAAAGCACTCTTTCAGCCACACCCACTTGTGTTGAAGTAGGTCATGTGCTCCCCCAAGTCCACTGGCTCTGAGCCCAGTTTAGCACTAGGACTCTCCTGAGAAGTCTGCTGCCAATAGCATTGGGGCTCATTTGTATGTTATTTGTTGCTCTTCTCTTGTTGCTATTAGAATCTTTTCTTTATCCTTGGCCCTTGGGAGTGTGATTATTAAATGTCTTGGGATCATCTTGTTTGAATTAAATCTGCTGGGTGTTCTAAACCTTCTTGTACTTGAATACTAATATGTTTCTTGAGGTTTGTTAAGTTCTCTGTTATCCTTTTAAATAAGCTTTCTACCCTGATCTCTCTCTCTACCTCCTCTTTAAGGCCGATAACTCTTATATTTGCCCTTTGGGGCTACTTTCTAAATGTTTTAGGCATGCCTCATTCTTCTTTTTAATTTTTTTCATTTTGTCTCCTCTGACTCTTTATTTTCAAATAGCCTGATTTCAAGCTCGCTATTTTTTCTGCTAGATCAATTCTGCTGTTAAGAGACTCTGATGCATTCTTCAGTGTGTCACTTGAATTTTTTAGCTCCGAATTTCCACTTGATTCTTTTTAATTATTTCAATTTCTTTACTAAATTTATGTAATAGAATTCTGAATTCCTTCTCCATGTTGTCTTAAGTATCTTTGAGTTTCCCCAATATGACTATTTTTAATTATCTGTCTGGAAGGTCACATACCTTTGTTTCTCCAATATTGGCGCTCGGTTTCCCATTTAGGCCATTTGGGTGAGGCTATGTCTTCCTGAATTGTCTTGATACTTGTAGATGTTTGTCTGTGTCTGGACATGGAAGAGTTAGGTATTTATTTTAGTCCTTACAGTCTAGACTCCTTTGTAACTGTCCTTCTTGGGAAGGCTTTCCAAGTATTCAAAGGGACTTGGATGTTGTGAACTAAGACTTTGTTTGCTGCAGCTATATCTACTTTACGGGGCACCTCAAGCCCAGCAACACTGTGGCTCTTAAAGATTCATAGAGATACTGCCTTGGTGGTCTTGGGTAAGATCTGGTAGAATTCCTTGGATTAGGAATTCCTTGAATTAGGCAGAAACTATTCTTCTCTTGCCTTAATTTTACTCAAAAACAAAATGAAGTCTCTCTCTCTCTGTGCTAAGCTGCCCGTAGGTGGGAGAAGAGTAATACAACCAACTCTGTGGGCATCACCACTGAAACTGAACTGGGTCAGACCCAAAGCCAGCACAACCCTGGGTCTCACCCAAGTACTGCAGTGACCACTGCCTGGCTACCCCCTATCTTCTCTTAAGGCCCTAGGGTTCTACCATCTACAGGTGTTCAAGCTGACCATGCTTGTGCCATTCTTTTAAGCACAGTGGGTATCCCCCGGCTCTGGGCATGTCTGGAGGTGTCATCCAGGAGTCAGGGCCTGGAGTCTGGAACCTTAGACATCTACCTGTTGGTCTATTCTATTGCAGCTGAACTGGCACCGAAGCCACTAGACAGTCTTTCCCATTTTGCTCTCTCCTTTTCTCAAGCAGAGAATTCTCTCCCCATAGCCACCATCACCCCAGCCTATGGCAAGTTCTGCCTGATTACTGCTGACATTTACTCACCCCCAAGTGCTCTTCAGTCAGTCTGCGGTGAATGCTGCCTGGCCTGTGTCTCTCGCTTTAGGGTAGTGGGTAACTGTCTGGCCTGGGACAGCTCTACAAATGCTGTCCAAGAGCCAGGGTCTATATTTGGTGACTCAGTGAGCCTGCTCTATTCTCTACTCCACTTGGGTACTGAGTTGGTACCTAAGCTGCAAGACAAAGTCCCCTTTACTCATTTCTCTCCTTTCCTCAAGCATAAGAAGTCTCTCCCTTTAGCCACCACAGTTAGGAATGTTCTGGGTAACACCTGAAGCCAGAACAGCTCTATCACCCATGACCTACAGCGAGTATTGCCTGGCTACCACTGCTGATTATTCAGGGCCTAAGGATACTTTAGTCAGCAGGTCATGAATCCCACCAGGGTGAGTCTTCCCTTAAAGGTAGCATGTTCCCTTCTGGCCCACAGTGTGTCCAGAAATACCCTGTGTGAGCTAGGGCCTTGGATGGGGGCCTCGGGACTCTGTTTGTCACCTTATCCTACAGTGTCTGAGCTGGTATCCAAGTTAAAAGACAAAGTCCGCTTTACTGTTCTCTCTCTTCTCCTCAAGCAGAGGGGAGGAGTCTCTCCTGTAGCTGTAAGCTGCACTGCCTGGGGTTGGGGTTGCCCGGGGTGACCCAAGCATTCCCTTAGCCATCCTGGCTCCTATCTCACTAGGTCTCATGCACTCCAAGTTCACTGACTCTGAGCCCAGCACAGCACCAGGACTTGCCCAGCATTTGCATTTCGTGTGGCCTAGACTACCTTTCAGACTTATTTAGGACCCCGGGGTACGTTAGCCCTTGACAGCAGAGCTTGCCAGAACTCAGGTTCCAACCGCTGGGATGGGTGATTCCCCTCTGTCTAGGGCTAGTCTATATGCCCCCTCCATGGGTGTCAACTGCATTCTGCCAAATGTTGCTTTCAACTGTGACAGGGCAGCACTGAGCTCCAATGCAAAGTTTCACAATAACTGTGTTCTTTCTTCCCCAAGTACGCAGATTCTCTCTCTGGACCACATGGCCACTGCCATAGGAGGGGTCGAAGGGTGGTGTAGGCTGTTTAAGACTGTCTTTCCTACCCTTTGTTTTCCTACGTATTTCTTTAATATGAAGTTAAATCAGGTACTGTGATTGTTCACCTGATTTTTGGTTCTTATGAAAGAACTTTCTTTATGTGTGGATAGTTGTTCAATTTGGTGTTCCTGTGGTAGAGGAACAATCATTGGAGACTTCTATTTGGCCATCTTGCTCTGCTCTCTCTCCAAGTTTATTTTTTATTTCTGTTAATTGTTATTTCTGTCTACTGTGTCCATTCTCATTGTGTTTAAGGCAAAGTTTGTTATAGAGTGAGGATATCTCTCTAGGGAAATATTTTGTTGCTCTAAACTACATCTGTGATGGTAAAGTAATATGTATTACTATGTGTATATATAGGTTGGTACACTTCAGTATAGGGCATTTACCTCAATTTTCTCTGCTTATAGCCTACTTGATGGACAAGGTGCTTTTTAAAGCCATAGTTATGGGAGGCTGAGGCAGGAGAATCACTTAAACCCAGGAGGCAGAGGTTACAGTGAGCCGAGATCATGCCATCGTGCTCCAGCCTGGGCCACAAGAGCGAAACTTCGTCTCAAAAAAAAAAAAAAAAAAAAAAGAAAAGCCATAGTTGTAAAGGATGGTTGCTTAACTAGTTTTGTTTTCAACTCTAAGTCAGGGAGAGCCGGCCTGCTGGGTACAAGCTTCTTTTATAACAATCCCTCAGTGGTGTTCTTTAGTTTGAAAACCTATGAAGAAAATGAAAATGTGTGTTGGTGGCTCAAGCCTGTAATCCCAGCACTTTGAGAGGCCGAGGCGGGCGGATCACGAGGTCAGGAGATCGAGACCATCCTGGCTAACACGGTGAAACCCCGTCTCTACTAAAAAAATACAAAAAACTAGCCGGGCGAGGTGGCGGGTGCCTGTAGTCCCAGCTACTCGGGAGGCTGAGGCAGGAGAATGGCGTAAACCCGGGAGGCGGAGTTTGCAGTGAGCTGAGATCTGGCCACTGCACTCCAGCCTGGGTGACAGAGTGAGACTCCTTCTCAAAAAAAAAAAAAAAAACAAACAAACAAACAAAAAAAAAAACTGATTCTGTCCCATCAACCTGGGGATCTTATAAAAGGATTCCTCAGTCTCACATGATTATTGCTAGGATTTTTTTCTTGCTTCAGTATTCTTATTACTGTGACTTAGAGGTTGCATATACAAACTTCAGGCTTCAAGTTGTAAGCAGTGGATATCTATTGACAGGCTTGGGCCATTTCAATATGCCATAGAAAAGCACTGTCCAATAAAAATATAATGAGAACAACATATATAATTTTGTATTTTCTAATAGCATTATTAAACAAATAAAAAGAAGCAAGTGAAATAAATTCTTAATAATTTTACTTAATCCAACGTAACTGAAATATTATTTTATCTTGAAATTAATAAAATGTACTACTGAGCTATTTTACATTCTTTATTATGCATACTAAGTCTATACAAAGTACAGTGTGTATTTTATACTTTCAGCTAATCTCAATTTGGACTAGCCATATTTCAAATGCTTAATAGCTACATATGGATACAGGCTACTGTATTAGACAGTACAGATCTGGAAGACCTGGGTTATGGCTATATGATGTTCCAGTGCTGACACTGATGCAATTGCTTAAAGTATTTATCTGTATTTTCTTAATGTTAATGATTCCTGCTAAGCTGTAAACATTCTAATGGTGTCTGAAGTAAAAAGAGATCATTCACAGTGTGTGAAAATGGTTACCAGATAATTTAATGCAAAGTGCCACAAAACATCCTCTAGGATACAATACTTCTTGTATTTACTGTTACTCATTCTTGTCCAGTATTATGTGGGTCATATAAATAATGCTTCACAATATATATTGAATATGCTATAAAAAATTGACTTCTATGTTTGAATCCACATACAGCTAATAACAAACAGAGACTGATAGCAACAGAAGAGTCATTTGTGAGTAGCAGTAGCATCAGGTGAGTTTGCATGGACTAAAAAAACATAGCTCAGGGAGGCATAGAACTGGAGCTATAGATAGAACATATAAGACTACATGCAAGAGAAAAGATATGAGCATACAGACAGAAAGACATCTGTATTAGCATGGATCTACATGCTTAAAACTGGATTCAAAGAAAGACTTGGTAAGTCTAATATTTTGAATATTTTATTAGACATAAAAATGAATTTCACAGTAATCCCAGTGACATATAAAAATCACATGTGATAATAAGCAAACAATAATATCAAACTATTTTGCCGTCTCAAAAAGCCAATTCAACTATCATAATGTTACTCTTCAGTTATGAAAATTCACTCAAGCAAAATGTTGCCTAATTACGAACAGACCACCATGACTGACCAAAATTTTGAGAGAGAGAGGAATCTAAAGATTAAATATAGTCATGTCAAATGGTAATTGACTGAGGGTCTTCTAACTACATCTCAAACAAATATTATTATATGTGAATATTCATTCCAAATTACAAAGAACAGAGAAATTAAAATGAAGAAGACAGGGCAGAGAGAAGATCCAGAAAGCTCTGATATTGGGAAAGACTAATAAGAAATTAGATCAAACAGCCAGATAAATATTTACAAAAAATATAAAAATAAATTAAGAAAAAACTATAGATATTTTAGTTTAAATGCTTTTTACAAGTTTTTAAAATTTCTTTTTAAATTGATACATAGTATTTTACATATTTATGGGGTACACATGAGTATTTGTTACAGGTATAGAATGTGTAATGATCAAATCAAGGTATATGGGGTATTTATCACAGAGATTTGAAGTGGTGGGGGGATAAAGACAGGGTGGTTAGTGGTTACAAACGTACAGTTAGAAGTTCTAAAGTTCCATGGTGACTATGGTTAGCAATAATGTATATTTCATAGTAAGAGAGAATTTGAAATGTTTCCAACACATAGTAACTATAAATACTCATGTTTAAATGCTTTTGATTGCAAGTAACAGAAAACTCAAACTCAAATTGTTTTAAACAATGAATGAAATGTATTGACAAAATGTAGTTGAAAAAACCTAGAGGTAAGATTTCAGGCATAATTTTATTAGGCCTCTAGCTTAGTTTTTCTGTGATTTTTCTCAATGTTGCCACTCTCCATGTGTTGCAATTGTTTTCAGGCTGTTCTTTATCATTGTAGCAAAATGGCTACTGCAGTTACAGAATTTATATCACCATGCTACATCTTTGTAGGAAAGTCCTGTATTTTATTCTGAACCAATCTGAACCAATCATGGTGCCCAGAAAAATACTACACATTTATTATTTTGGGTCAGGATTATTGACTATACATAATTTAATTGGTATTGCAGAGGAAGTGAGATTATGCTAACTGGATTATAGCTCTCAGTGCTCATCCCTATGATGAACATCAATCCCATCCAAATTGCATGGCTGCCGCAAAATGAGGGAGGGATGGAACAGGTGCTGCGAAGACAAATATCCACTTTATGAAGACTAGGATATATGGTCCTGTATGATATATCTGAAAATCCAACAAAAGAAGTTTCAGTTAGTCATAATGTGATCTACCTTAAGAAGAAACCTGGCTTTCATTAACTTGCTTAACAGATGCCTGAACCCTTAACAAATAAATAGAAAGTATTGTCATCAGGACAGCCTGGTCTTCAACAGTTTCTCTTTGGTATTTTTATCTGTAGGCACAGATGCTAAAGAAAGCCAGATGACTCCCTCAGATATCAGAGGGAGTCCAGACCCAGGCAAAATGGGTGCATACCACAGCAGGTGACCTCCAGTTACCTTTAAGTCATTAACATATCACGATAATACTGAAAACTCTCCCCTGAGGGAAGACCCCTGACATTTTGTGTACATGTGATGTATAAAGTAGTATGTTTATGAACTATGCCTGTGTTCCTGGAACTCCTCTCCATACATGTCAACATACTTCTCCCACCCTGCATCTTACTCTTTATAACTCCCATTGACTTTATAACTCCCTGCCATTGCCTAGAGAGAAGGTGCCTTTTGAGCATGAGCTCTACTTCTCCATTCTTTGGCCACTGAATGAAACCTGATTGTTTCTCCAATTGCATGTTCTTTTTTTGTGGCCAATATAAAGTAGGGAAAGAACAGAGCTGATGACAATGTTACATTTGGGCTCAATTATTATGAAGACTTTGACAAATGTTGTTTAATACAAACATTTAATCATTACATGTCATATTTTATCATTAATTAAATCAAATGCAATAATTCTAAAGCAAAATTTTAATATTTTTGTAGATGAATGTAGTTTGTTTATTGAGTCATACCAGTGAAAACCATCTGTTCCATTTTCTTTTTTCCCCAATAAATTGTTTTTTATTATGTAAACATATATAACGGAGTGTTAATAATTTTCAATTTGAGCCATGTAAAAAGATAATTTGTGTAATTTGATAAAAAGATAATTTGTGTAAACTCTAAAATGTTCATCTTTAACAGATATCATTGAAAATAAAGCCTAGATACTGGATCAGAGTTAATTGATAATATTATTTTTGTGAGGTTTTCTTTTGTTTGAGTGTGTGTGTGTGTGTGTGTGTGTGTGTGTGTGTGTGTGTGTGTTGGCCTAGGACAGTGTTGTTCAACAGATATGTAATACAAGTAACATATTAGCCATATTAAAAAGTAAAAAAAAGATTATTTTTAAATATATTGTAATAATATATTATAACCCAATATATTTAAAAGATGATGTCAACATTAATTAAATAAAAATATTAAGGAGATATTTTGTCCTGTTTTTTTCCACTGGGATTTCAAAGTGTTGTGTGTATGTTATACTTCCAGCACGCATCAATTAATGCCAGCTGCTAACACATTTTAAGTGTTTAATAGCCCCATGTAGCTAGTGGCTCTCATATTTTATGACATAGGTTCAGAATGATTTATGATTATTCTTTATATGGCCCAAAGGCTCTGGGTGTTAGCCAAAGGTACAATGTACCTTGTACTGTGTAGTATTTTTAATACATTGTTAAGCTTTGTCTTTACTTATTTTATAGATATACTTCACCTAGTTCTGTCCTTGATGCATATTTTGATACAGTTTATTAATTCTGTGTGCTGAGTCTTTGATAATCCCTCTTATTTAATTCTAATTTTACCACCTTGTGCTTGCCACCCTTTTATTTACTTAGAATTTACTGGGATGAACGCCAATAGCTGCCTAATTCCACTTTCTTCAATACTTTCCCTTTCTACAGTATTTTCTTTTTATAGCATTTTCATCTGAATTCTTTAAGCTTTACTTAAAAATTAGCTTTCCTAAGGCATTTATTATATTCTGTTTCTTGGTGCACACACATTCACTTATCAAGCACTCAAGATTGAATAATATTTCACAATTCCCATGTCCCCAGCTTCATTTAACTTGACTTTATTCAGATTGTCCTAAGAAGCTTTTTGTTCATTTATAATACAATCAGAGAAAAGTAAGATGAAGTAACAGACAGAAAGTTTTCTTCCTTCAAGTTGAAAGTATTTCCAAAGACCTATATATTTTGATAAAATTAGATTAATGTCAATAGGATATTAGGAACTATTTCAAAGATTATACTGATATTAATATGAGGTCAATCAAGCACGTCATATTGTTGCATTTAAAAGACAACAAATGGAAAATGCATAGCATATATTGTTTCCAAATAACTTCTCAATATATATTTTCCCCTATGTCCTTTTCCCATCTTGATATAATTATGTCATTTGAATAGACTTGGCAGCAAAAAGCACTAGTTAAAATTGTGAGCTTTGGAATCAGAAAGTCTTGGGTTCTTAGCTCTGCTACTCACTAGTTGCATGACTTTGAGCAAGTACCTTTATTTCTCTGAGTATTTCATTATTTCTATATAAATGAGGAATGATAAATTTAAATCATCTCATTGACTGTTGAAAAGATTAAGTAAAATAAGTAATGCTTGAACATAATTGACACTCAAAAATTATTTATTAATGTTTTTATTATTAATAATAACCATAGTGCTTCAAGGTAAATTCAATAGAGTCAGTCTATATATATTTGTCATTATTAATGCAATTTAAGGAACAAAAAATTTTTACTTAAGTATCTAAAACTGTGTTGAGTATAAAACCAATAATTTTAATCACTCTGTACTTTTTGAAACACTAATGAACCAAATATCTTTTTCAAGAATTTAGGAAAATAACAACAAAATGACCCAACAAAAGTAGGAACAAGTTATTTCAGATTAAAAAAAAAGTTACAATCTTATAAAATTGATACATAAACCAAAAGCAATTGTTGTTTCTGTAAAAATAAATTCACACGTGACTGATTGATATGGTTTTGCTATGTCCCCTCCCAAATTTCATCTTGAATTGCAGCTCCCAAAATCCCCATGTGTCATGGGAGGGACCCAGTGGGAAGTAATTGAATCATGGGGGTGGGTTTTTCCCACGCTGTTCTCATGATAGTGAACAAGGCTCGTGAGGTCAGATGGTTTTATAAAGGGCAATTCCCCTGAGTTCATTAAAACAATTTCCTTTATGAATTATCCAGTCTTGCTTATGTCTTTATTAGCATTGTGGGAATGAACTCATACAGTAAATTGGTACCAGGTAGTAGGTCACTGCTGTAAAGATACCCAAAAATGTGGAAGAGACTTTGGAAATGGGTAACAGGCAGAGATTAGAATAGTTTGGAGGAATCAAAGGAAGAAAGGAAAATATGTAAAAGTATGGAACTTCCTAGAGACTGTTGAATGGCTTTTAACAAAATTCTGATGTTGATATGGACAAAAAAGTCCAGGCTGAGGTGGTCTCAGATAGAGATGAGGTACTTGTTGGGAACTGGAGTGAAGGTGACTCTTGTTGTGCCTGGTGGCATTTTACACCTGTGCTAGAGACTTGTGAATCTTTGAACTTGAGATAGATTATTTAGGGTATCTGTCAGTAGAAATTTCTAAGTGTAAAGCGTTCAAGAGGAAGCAGAGAATAAAACTTCGGAAAATTTGCAGCCTGATGATGCAATAGAAAAGAAAAACTCATTTTCTGAGGAGAAATTCAAGCCTGCTGCAGAAACTTGCATAAGTAACAGGGAACTGAATGTTAATCGCTAAGACAGTGGGGAGAATGTCTTCAGGGCATTTCAGAGACCTTTGGAGCAGCCTCTCCCATCACAGGCCCAGAGGCCTAGGAGGAAAAAATGGTTTCCTGGGGAGGGTTCAGGGTCCCCCTGCTGTGGGCAGGCTAGGTACTTGGTGCCCTGAATCCCAACCACTCCAGCCATGGCTAAAAGAGGCCAGTGTTCAACTTAGGCCATGGCTTCAGAGCATGAAGTCCTAAGCCTTGGCAGCTTCCACATGGTGTTGAGGCTGCAGGTGCCCAGAAGACAAGAACTGAGGTTTGGGAACCTCTGCCTAGATTTCAGAGAATGAATGGAAATGCCTGGATGTCCAGGCAAAAGTTTCCTGCATGGGTGGAGCTCTCATGGAGAACCTCTGGTAGGGCAGTGTAGAAGGAAAATGTGGGGTGGGAGCCCCCACACAGAGTCCCCACTGGGGCAGTGCCTAGTGGAGCTGTAAGAAGTGGGCCACCATCTTCCAGAACACAGAATGGTGGATTCACTGACCACTTGCCCATGTGCCTGAAAAAGCTGCCAACAATGCCATTCTATAAAATTATCTAGAAGGGGGCCCTGTGCCCTGCAACAACACATGGGTGGAGCTGCCCAAGGCTGCAGGAGCCCACCTCTTGCAGCAGCATGACCTGGATGTGAGATATGGAGGAAAATTAGATCATTTTGGAGCTTTAAGATTTGACTTCCCTACTGGATTTTGGAATTGCATGGAGCCTTTAGCTCCTTTTGTTTTGGCCAATTTCTCCCATTTGGAATGAGCGTATTTACCATGCCTGTAATTTTATCTAATTGTATCTAAGAAGTACCCAATTGTATCTAAGAAGTAACTATCTTGCTTTTGAATTTACAAGCTCATAGGCAGAAGGGACTCTACTTGTCTCAGGTGAGACTTTGAACTATGGGCTTTTGAGTTAATACTGAAATTAGTTAAGAATTTGGAGGGCATTTGGGAAGGCATGATTGGTTTTGAAATATGAGGATATGGGATATGAGATTTGGGATGGGTCAGGGATGGAATGATATGATTTGGCTGTGTCCCCACCCAAATCTGATCTTAAATTGTAGCTTCCATAGTTCTCGTATGTCATGGGAAGAAGCTGGTAGGAGGCAATTGAATCATGGGGATGAGTTTTTCCCAGCCTCTTCTCATGATAGTGAGTAAGTCTCAGGGTATCTGATGGTTTTATAAAGGGTAGATTCCCTGCTCATGATAGTGAGTAAGTCTCAGGGTATCTGATGGTTTTATAAAGGGTAGTTTCCCTGAACACACTCTCTTGCCTGCTGCCATTTAAGATGTTCCTTTGCTCCTCTTTCACCTTCTACCATGATTGTGAGGCCTCCTCAGCCATGTGGAACTGTGAGTTTATTAAACCTCTTTCCTTTATAAATTACCCAGTTTCAGGTATGCCTTTATTAACAACATGAGAATGGACTAATACACTGATCTAACTCAGAAAAATAATAAAATAATACTTAAGCAAATTTAGAAATGAGAAACTGCATATGAAGAATTTAAAAACCAAGAGATAAAGGGGCGCCAAGATGGCTGAATAGGAACAGCTCCAGCCTCCATCTCCCAGCGTGAGCGACACAGAAGATGGGTGATTTCTACATTTCCAACTGAAGAAATGGGTTCATCTCACTAGGGCATGTTGGACAGTTGGTGCAGGACAGTGAGTGTAGCCCAACGAGCTAGAGCCAAAGCAGGGTGAGGCATCTCCTTACCCGGGAAGCACAAGGGGGAAGATAATTCCTTTCCCTAGCCAAGGGAAACTGTGACACACAACACCTGGAAAATCAGGTCACTCCCACCCTAATATGGCGCTTTACCAAGGGTCTTAGCAAACGGCACACCAAGAGATTATATCCTGCGCCTGGCTCAGAGGGTCCCACGCCCACTGAGCCTCCCTCATTGCTAGCACAGCCGTCTGAGATCTAACTGCAAGGTGGCAGCAAGACTGGGGGAGGGGTGCCTGCCATTGCTGAGGCTTAAGTAGGTAAACAAAGAGGCTAGGAAGCTCAAACTGGGTGGAGCCAAACTCAGCTCAAGGAGGACTGCCTGCCTCTGTAGACTCCACCTCTGGGGACAGGGCATAGCTAAACAAAAAGCAGCAAAAGCCTCTGCAGATGTAAATGTCCCTGTCTGACAGCTTTGAAGAGAGTAGTGATTCTCTCAGCATGGAGGTTGAAATCTGAGAACGGACAGACTGCCTGCTGAAGTGGGTCTCTAACCCCCAGTAGCCTAACTGGAGTGGACCTCAAGCAAACTCCAACAGACCTGCAGCTGAGGGTCCTGACTGTCAGAAGGAAAACTAACAGAAAGGACATCCACACCAAAACCCCATCTGTATGTCACCATCATCAAAGACCAAAGGTAGATAAAACCACAAAGATGGGGAAAAAGCAATGCAGAAAAGCTCAAAATTCAGATAATCAGAGTGCCTCTCCCCCTCCAAAGGAATGTAGCTCCTCGCCAGCAATGGAACAAAGCTGGATGGAGAATGACTTTGATGAGTTGAGAGAAGAAGGCTTCAGTTGATCAAACTTCTCAGAGCTAAAGGAGGAACTACGAACCCAGCACAAAGAAACTAAAAACCTTGAAAAAAGATTTGACGAATGGATAACTAGAATAACCAATGCAGAGAAGTCCAAAAATGACCTGATAGAGATGAAAACCATGACACGAGAACTACGTGACAAATCCAAAAGCTTCAGTAACCGACTCGATCAACTGGAAGAAAGAGTATCAGAGATTGAAGATCAAATAAATGCAATGAAGTGATAAGAGCAGTTTAGAGAAAAAAGAGTAAAAAGAAATGAACAAACCTCCAAGAAATATGGGATTATGTGAAAAGACCAAATCTACGTCTGATTTATGTACCTGAAAGTGACGGGGAGAATGGAACCAACTTGGAAAACACTCTGCAGGATATTATCCAGGAGAACTTGCCCAGTCTAGCAAGGCAGGCCAACATTCAAATTCAAGAAATACAGAGAATGCCACAAAGATACTCCTCAAGAAGAGCAACTCCAAGACACATAATTGTCAGATTCACCAAAGTTGAAATGAAGGAAAAAATGGTAAAGGCCAATAGAGAGAAAGGTCGGGTTACCCACAAAGGGAAGCCCATCAGACTAATAGCAGATCTCTCGGCAGAAACTCTACAAGCCAGAAGAGAGTGGGGGCCAATATTCAACATTCTTCAAGAAAAGAATTTTCAACCCAGAATTTCATACCCAGCCAAACTAAGTTTCAAAAGTGAAGGAGAAATAAAATCTTTTACAGACAAGCAAATGCTGAGAGATTCTGTCACCACTAGGCCTGCCCTACAAGAGCTCCTGAAGCAAGCACTAAACATCAAAAGGAACAACCAGTACCAGCCATTGCAAAAACATGCCAAACGTAAAGACCATCAATGCTAGGAAGAAACTGCATCAACTCATGAGCAAAATAATCAGCTAACATCATAATGACAGGATCGAGTTCACACATAAGAATATTCACCTTAAATGTAAATGGGATAAATGCTCCAATTGAAAGACCCAGACTGGCAAATTAGATAAAGAGTCAAGGCCCAGCAGTTTGCTGTATTCAGGAGACCCATCTCACTTAGAGAGCCACACATAAGCTCAAAATAAAGGGATGGAGGAAGATCTACCAAGCTAATGGAAAATAAAAAAAGGCAGGGGTTGCAATCCTACTCTCTGATAAAACAGACTTTAAACCAACAAAGATCAAAAGAGACAAAGAAGGCCATTACATAATGGCAAAGGGATCAATTCAACAAGAAGAGCTAACTATCCTAAATATGTATGTACCCAAAACAGGAGCACCCAGATTCATAAAGCAAGTCCTTAGAGACCTACAAAGAGACTTAGACTCCTACACAATAATAATGGGAGACTTTAACACTCCACTGTCAACATTAGACAGATCAACGAGACAGAAAGTTAACAAGGATATCCAGGAATTGAACTCAACTCTCCATCAAGTGGACCTAATAGAAACCTACAGAACTCTCCATCCCAAATCAACAGAATATACATCTTCTCAGCACCACATCGCACTTATTCCAAAATTGACCACATAGTTGGAAGTAAAGCACTCCTCAGCAAATGTAAAAGAACAGAAATTATAACAAACTGTGTCTCAGACCACAGTGCAATCAAACTAGAACTCAGGAACAAGAAACTCAGTCAAAACCACTCAACTACATGGAAACTGAACAACCTGCTCCTGAATGACTACTGGGTACCTAACGAAATGAAGGCGGAAATAAAGATGTTCTTTGAAACCAATGAGAACAAAGATACAACATACCAGAGTCTCTGGGATACATTTAAAGCAGTGTGTAGAGGGAAATTTATAGTACTAAATGCCCACAAGAGAAAGCAGGAAAGATCTAAAATTGACACCCTAACACCACAATTAACTAGAGAATCAAGAGCAAACACATTCAAAAGCTCAGCAGAAGGCAAGACATAACTAAGATCAGAGCAGAACTGAAGGAGATAAAGACACAAAAACCCTTAAAAAAATCAATGAATCCAGGAGCTGTTTTTTGGAAAAAGATCAACAATATTGATAGACCACTAGCAAGACTAACACAGAAGAAAAGACAGAAGAATCAAATAGATGCAATAAAAATTGATAAAGGGTATATCACCACCAACCCCACAGAAATAAATACAAACTACCATCAGAGAATGCTATAAACACCTCTACGCAAATAAACTAGAAAACCTAGAAGAAAGGGATAAATTCCTGGACACATACACTCTCCCAAGACTAAACCAGGAAGAAGTTGAATCCCTGAATAGACCAATAGCAGGCTCTGAAATTGAGGCAACAATTAATAGCCTACCCACCAAAAAAAGTCCAGGACCAGACAGATTCACAGCTCAATTCTACCAGAGGTACAAGGAGGAGTTGGTACCATTCTTTCTGAAACTATGCCAGAAAAAGAGGGAATCCTCCCTAACTCATTTTATGAGGCCAACATCATCCTGATACTAAAGCCTGACACAGACACAACAAAAAAAGAGATTTTTAGACCAATATCCTTGATGAACATTGATGCAAAAATCCTCAATAAAATACTGACAAACTGAATCCAGCAGCACATCAAAAAGCTTATCCACCCTGATCAAGTGGGTTTCATCTCTGGGATGCAAGGCTGGTTCAACATATGCAAATCAATAAATGTAATCCAGCATATAAACAGAACCAAAGACAAAAACCACATGATTATCTCAATAGATGCAGAAAAGGCCTTTGACAAAATTCAACAGCCCTTCATGCTAAAACCTGCACATTGTACACATATACCCTAGAATATAAAGTATAATAATAATAATAAGAAGAAGAATAGCAGGCTCTAGTGTGCCAGAAACTGCCACTTTTCATTTACTAACTCATTTAACCCTCACAGCTACCCTGTAGGTCTGTAGTATTATGGTTTCATTTTGTAGGTGAAGAAGCCATAGAGAAGCCAGCAAGTAAGTAAGGCTGTCAATATAGTAAACCATGCTAATTAGTTTCAACCTCTCTTATCAATGCAGCATGGAGGAATTCAAAGAGAACTCAAGAATCTCGCCAACATCAGCTCTAGATACTCATGAATTTTGTGCCTAGTCACTTCTCTTTCAGTCCTGTTTTCCTCACTTGCACAACAGGAAGTGACACTTTCTAAGACTTTTATTGTGTCAAAGCAAAACTTGTACTGGATAAAATTGAACAGTCAAGGAAGACTTTTGAAGGAGTGAAGAGTGTGCCATTCCCAAGTATACCAAATTGGTATATTGATTATTTTGAGTTGAAAAACACTGAAGAAACTTCAGAAGGGGCTAGATGACCTGTCTCTTTCTAGACTCAGCAAACTTTTAAAAATCCTTCATCTGGGAGGGGTACCCTCCCCATACCAGCGAGAAAATAGCCCTTATCACCAGATACTGGGAAATCGGGGCTGCAATGGGCCTGAATAAATATACTTACTGAAGTAATCTTTATTTTCCACTAGTTTTATACCCCACCACACCCCATATATCTCCCAGTGACTTCTGTAGAAATTTACTGTCTCTACCCATATCATCCTTGTCCTGTCAGTTCTTCTCAAATGTATAATTCCTTGTCTAAATAGTATGAAAGCATCTTGCTTTGACCACTTTGAGCTTCACTTTTTTTTGTGAAGTTCCTATGTACATGTTAAACTAATAAAATTTGTATGCTTTTCTCTCATTAAAAAAAAAAAACGAGACTACAATATAAAATTCTATATCAAGAAATGTACAAATCTTAATTAACTAAAATTTAAAACAATAAATTGTATCAAAAAATCCATTCGATGACAGGTAAAAATAATAAAACCCAAATTGGCTGAAATTGTAGAAGAATATAAGATTATAAAATTTTACTTCACAAAAGAAAATAGAAGCAATGATTTTCCAATTGACTTCAAGGAATAGAAACTTTCAAGGAATAGAAAATTACTGTTATTTTAACTGTTCCAGAGCACAGAAAAAAAAATGAAAGCTCCTAATTTATGTCACCAGGTGTATTAGGCCATATTTTGTTTTGCTATAAAGAAATGCCTGAGATTGTGTTATTTATAATGAAAAACAGATTTAATTGGCTCATGGTTCTGCAGGGTATATAGCAAGTATGATGCCAGCATCTGCTTCTGGTGGGGGCCTCCATAATCTTACAATCATGGCTAAATGTGAATGGGGAGTAGAGAGTCATATGACAAGAGCAGGAGCAAAAGAGAGAGTGTAAAGATGCCACATACTTTGAAACAACCAGATCTCATGAAATGTCAAAGTGAGAATTCAGTCATCACCAAGGGAATGGTGCTAAGCCATTCTTAAGGGATCTTCCCCCATGATCAAAACACCTCCCACCAGGTCCCCTCTTCAACACTGGGGATTACATTTCACTGTGAGATTTGGAAGGGACAAATATTCGTACCATATTGTTCCAACCCTGGCCTCCTAAATCTCATGTTCTTCTCACATTGTAGGATAAAATGATCTCCTGCCAATTTCCAACCGCCGCCCCCCCCCCCCATCTTAAATCATTCCAGCATCATGTTTAAAGTCCTCATCTCATATGGCAATGATCTCCTTCCACCTAGGGACCTGTATAATCAAAACAAGTTATTTACTCCCAAGGTACAATGGTGGTACAGACATTGGGTAAACTTTAGCATTCCAGAATAAATTGACCAAAAAATGAACTATGGGCCCCGCACAAGTCTGAAACACAGCAGAGCAGACACTAAACATTAATGCTTAAAAATAATTCTTGACTCCATGTCCTATATCCTGGGCACTCTGATGCAAGAGGTGGGCTCCAAAGGCCTTGGGCAGCTCCACCCCTGTGGCTCTTCCACACGGACTTTGCAAGTTGATGATATATCTGCCATTCTGAGGTCTGGAGGGTGGCAGCCCCATTCCCACAGCTCCACCAGGCAGTGCCCTGGTGTGGACCCTGCATAGGGGCTCCAACCCCACATTTCCCCTCTGCACTGCCCAAGTTGAGTCTTTCTATGAAGGCTCCACCCCTGTGGCAGGATTCTGCCTGGATAACCAGGCTTTCTTATACATTCTCTGAAATATAGGAGGAAGCTGCCAAGCCCCTTTCATGCTTGTATTCTGTTTGCCTGCAGATTTAACACCACATAGAAACCACCAAGGCTAACAGTGTCTTGCACTTTCTACAGTGGCAGCCCAAGCTGTTTCTAGGGCTCTTTGAGCCACAGATAGAGTTAGAGTAGCTGAAATGCAGGATGTAGTGTCTTGAGGCTGAGCAGAGAAGTAGCACCCCGGGCTTGGCCCCTGAAATCATTTGTTCCTCTTTGGCCTCTGAACCTATGATGAGAGTGGTGGCCTAGTGATCTCTGAAATGCCTCAGGACATTTTTCTCCTTGACTTGGGTATCAGCACTTGGCTCCCTTTTCATCATGTCAATATTATGAAAGGTTCATAGCCCTTTTAAATTCTTCCACTTAAAATTGAATTTCCTTCTCTATGATGTGTCCATGTTCTGAATTTTCCCAATTTTTATGCTCCGCTTCCCTTTTAAATATAAGTTCCAATGTTAAGTCATTTATTTGCTCTCATATCTGATGAAAGGTTATTAGAAGCAGCCATGACACTCTTGCATGTCTTGCAGTTTAGAAATTTCTTTTACCAGATACTGTAAGTCATCACTCTTACGTTAAACCTTACACAAAACTAGGATGTGAACAAAATGCAGCCAAGCTCTTTGCTAGGATGTAATCTAGGTAAACTTTACTTGAATTCCCCAAAAGTTATTCATCTTCATCTAAGCCCTTATCATCCTGACCTTCAGTGTCCATATTTCTATTAACATTTTCGTCACAACCACTTAACAAGACCCTAAGAAGTTTCAAATTTTCCCTTCTCTTCCTGTCTTCTGGGCTTCTTGAACTCTTCCAACCTCTGCTCATTACCCATTTCCAAATTGCTTCCACATTTTCAGGTATCTTTATAGCAAAACCTCAGTCCTTGTTATCAATTATCTGAATTAGACCATTTTTGTATTGCTATTAAGAAATACTTGAGACTGAGTAATTTATATAAAATAGAGGTTTAAATGGTACAAGGTTCTGCAGGCTTTATGGAAGCATGGTGCCAGCATCTGCTCAGTTTCTGGAGAGGCCTCAGGAAGCTCTTAATCATGGCAGAAGATGAAGGGGGAGCAAATTAATCACATGGTGAGAGCAGAAGCAAGAGAGAGAAGGGAGAGGTACCATACATTTTTAAAGAACCAGATCTTGTGTGAACTCATAATGAGAACTCACTAATTACGGAAAAAATAGTGCTAAGACATTCATGAGGGATCCACCCCCATGATCTAAACACCTCTCACGAGGGCCCACCTCCAACACTGGGTATTACATTTTAACATAAAATTTGGAGGCAACAAACATCCAAGCCATGCTAGTAGCACTATGGCACTAGACCATTTTAAGGAGAGCAGACAAAAATGAACTCAGGACCACTCGCAGTAGCTGACTTTAGATGTCAAAAGTGCTTTTTGAATGTAATAACTCAATACTGCAAAATAAAACTTTCTTCAAATTGATTCATAAATTGAACTTCAGTGCAAATCTAGTGGGATTTTTTTTTTCAGAACTTGATAAATTAATTCTAGATTTTACTTGAAAGAAAAATTGTGTAAGATTAGTCATTTAAAAATAATTTGAATAATGAGGACATAGGTCTTGCCCTAGCAGTCATATAACATAATGTGAACATACAACAGTTACAGTATTTGGTACTAAAAGAGGAATAAACATACACATCAATGGAATAAAAGAGAAACACAAAACAAGGTTAATTCCCATAGCAAGTAATAAAATTAGCATTTCAAATTAGTAATGAAAGGATGCATTTTTCAATATATATTTTAAACATAATTAGCTATTTGAAAATGAATTAGTTAAAACTCTTAACTTTGAAATAAGAATACATTTCAGGATATTTAGGCTCTCGATGTATAAGCAAAAATTGTAAAGAAAAATGTATGGGAATGTTTTAGTTTTACCCACAAGAAGGCATTTCTAAGTGTGATGTGAAATTCAGAAGCTTTAAAGTAAAAAACAAATATTTGAAAATATAAAATTATATTTTCTTTCACAAAAATATAAGTATACCTATATACACATATATACACACATATATTTATACACACATTATATATAAAATTATATATACCATAGTGTATATATACTATATATTATATTATAGTATACAATAGTATATTATATTATAGTATACTATAGTATATTATAGTATGGTATATTATATTAAAATACTATAATATAGTATATATACTATATAATATGTACTATATACTATATTATATATACTATATATAGAGTGTGTATATATATACTATTATATATATTATAATATATATATTATATATTATATATATATAAGAGTGTTTTTGCCTATTAAAACAAAACAATTAACACAGGGCTGCCAATTTAGCTTTACTGCTAACAGGGAGTCATAGGTTATAAATCACTGCATCATTCTGACAGTAAGACTTTAAGTCACAGGTGTATATAAGACTAGTTATTAGCTCATTTTACAGAAATATTTTAATCAGAAAACTCCTTTTTTTTCAGAACAAGTTTATAAAAGCATAATTCAGCATTAAAAACTATTCTGAGATTCTGCATCCCAGCCTCTCGGAACCTGGTTCTTTCTGTGTTTACCAATAGGAAAATATTGCTATTGAAAATATCAATACAATTGACATTATTGGGAATGCTGTCTTCGGACAGATGACAATACCTATTTGTATAATATATACTGCTTAGTGCATCTACCATGAATAGGGCCTTGCTTTGAATTAACAGCAGTTTATAACTCTGAATTCACTTTGTATAAAATAGATGATCATTATCAGTATTCAGGAAAGGGAAAATCCAATCATGAAAGGAGTCATTACAGGTGAGAATTCTAAGAAATTGAGACTGAAATGGTAAGATAATATTGCCTATGAATACAACCTCTTACTGTAAGCTTAGGGTAATTTACTAATTTGGCATTTAGAAGTAAAAGTACAACATCTGTTTCTTAAGTTAGGAGACATATTTTGCCTTATTGCTAGCCTCATCATATAAGGCATGAAAATACATTAATATTATTTTTAAAAATGGAATATTACCTAAAGTAAGTATAAATGCATTAAAAACATAATTCATTAAACTATCTACTAATATTAATGAGCTTACAAAGTAGGATATTTCTTTTAAATATAATTCTTATGTGTGTAATATAAAAATTTGTAACAGAGCCGAATACATAATAAACTATGTCTCTTTGTATGACATATACGGTACAATTTGCCATGTAAGGTACGATTGCTGAGTTAATTATTTTACTTAATAGCTAACTGGATCCAAATAAACAGTAAACCTATTAAAGAAAATTTCCAGTGAATTTATGCAAGAAGTAGAAGAACTTGAACATTTCTGTATAAGAATATTTATTTATTTTTATTTATCTACATCTATTGTTGCATCAACAGTGGACTAGGCACTGTACTAACAGTTCCATTTGCATTATTCCATTTAATTTTTTTTTTTTTTTTTTTTTTTTTTTTGAGACGGAGTCTCGCTCTGTCTCCCGGGCTGGAGTGCAGTGGCCGGATCTCAGCTCACTGCAAGCTCCGCCTCCCGGGTTCACGCCATTCTCCTGCCTCAGCCTCCCAAGTAGCTGGGACTACAGGCGCCCGCCACCTCGCCCGGCTAGTTTTTTGTATTTTTTAGTAGAGACGGGGTTTCACCATGTTAGCCAGGATGGTCTCGATCTCCCGACCTCGTGATCTGCCCGTCTCGGCCTCCCAAAGTGCTGGGATTACAGGCTTGAGCCACCACGCCCGGCCCTATTTTTATTTTTATTTTTATTTTTTTGAGACAAAGTCTCACTCTGTCACCCAGGCTGGAGTGCAGTGGTGTGATCTTGGCTCACTGCAACCTCTTCCTCCCAGATTCAGGCGATTCTCCTGCCTTGGCCTCCTGAGTAGCTGAGATTATAGGCATGCACCACCACTCCTGGCTAATTTTTGTATTTTTAGTAGAGACGGGGTTTCACCATGTTGGTCAGGCTGGTCTCCAATTCCTGACCTCGTGATCCACCTGCCTCGGCCTCCCAAAGTGCTGGGATTACAGGTGTAAGCCACTGTGCGAGCCTCCATTTAATTTTTCCTACAATGATTTAAGTGGAAATTAGAACCCAGAGATGACTTCAAAGCACAGGCATTTTGTCATCATACATGCAACCACTTTCTAAATTCAGCAAGCATTTAAGGGACTTAATATACTTGGAACGGCTTGAAATCTGAGAGAAAATCTGAGCAATGTTGCAAAAAGCTTTCTTCCAGTTTGACTTTGGGAAACAAATGCAGAAAAGTGCATACTTCATGTTTAAAATGAGTGAAATATGAATGCACAGTTTTATACTGACAATGTCATTCCACTTTTACTTCAATTTGATTTTTATCTCAGCCTAAATGGAATACAACATTAAATCACAGATTTCAATTTTCCACTTTTACCTCAAGAGGCGAGTTTTGGCAAGTCCAAGGTTTAGGTTTATGCATTTTACCATTTCGTAGAACATCTATCAAAGTGGACAGACCTTGTTTCTTTATTTCTAAATCTCTTCATATTGAGAAACATTTGAACTGCTAAATATTTAAATCTCTATTAAATTGTTCTGAAATAAAAAATATACGATTTAGAAGTAGCCCAAACAAGTGGGAAGAAACTAATTTGCTTTGATTTCTTAACATCATAATTTCTTGATGTCATTGCAGGTACTAAGTTAGCCCTTTTCTATCAGGTGAAGCTATGTATAAAATTACTGTGCTTGGTCAATATTTACTTAATTAGTGAGACTTTTCAGTCCCATAAAACAGAAATATGGCATACCATTTTTAAAATAGGGAAAATAATTGTGAACAATAAAAATGACTTTACACAACCACTGTTTTTGTTTCATATCAATCTTTTCCTATCTATACATATTTATGTTTCCATAATTTTCATCATACATACCATTATTACCAGCATTATTCTATCTTTATATAAATTATAGCTTGGATGAAATAAAACTGGTTATTAGTTCTTTTAAAACTTAAAAAACTTTTATTATTTATCTACTCTTAGTATATATATATATATATTAAATGCTACAAATTATTGAATGCTACTATATCCCAGGAACTGGGTTCAGGATTGGCTACATAATTTTTATGGTTGAGCACCAAAGGAAAATGTGGGGTTGCTTACTCAAAACAACAGAAAAAGGAGGGGGTGGAGCAAAATGGAGGAATACAAGGCTCCACTAATCATCCCCCTGACAAGCATACCATTTAACAACTATCTACACACAAAAGCACCTTTGTAAGAACAAAAATACAGTGAACACTCACAGTACCTGGTTGTAATATCATATTACTGAAAAAGGCACTAAAGGGGTTTAAAAGAAGGCTTGAAGCCCTGGCGCCATTCATCCTCCATCCCCCATTAGCAGTGGCATGCTGTGAAGAGCATCTCTGGGTGCTGGGGGAGGGAAGTCACAACAATTACTACATAATGAACTCAGTGCTGTCCTATTAGAGCAGAAAGGAAAGCCAAACCAAATTCAGCCGATGCCTACTCACAGAGAAGGAATTTAAACCAGTCCTAGCCAGAGGGCAATCACTGATCCCAGTGGTCAGAATTTGATTTCCTGCAAGAATCACCACCACGTGTTACAGGGCTCTGGGACCCAAATAAACTTAAAAGGCAGTTAAAGTCACAAGAACTGCAACACCTAGGCGAAACCTAGGGCGGAACTGGGCCCAGAGACAGTGGATTGGGAGGGCCTGTGACATACTGAGACACCAACTGGGGCATCCAGGGGAGTATTGGCATAATTCTTCCCCTAACCCAAGGCTGCATAGCTCCTGGCTCCAAAAGAGGCCCTTTCTTTCTATTTGAGTAGACAAGAGGGAAGAGTGGGGAGGACGTTGTTTTGCATCTTGGATGCTCACTCAACCACAGCAGAATAGGGCACTGCTCAGTTTTGTGAGGCCCCCTTTTCAGGCCCTAGCTCCTAGACATTTCTATTCACACCCTGGGCCAGAAAAAAAAACACAATGCCTTGAAGCAAAGAACCCAGTCCTGGCAGGATTCATCATCTGCTAACTGAAGAACACTTGGGCGCTAAATAACCAGCAGCAATACTCATGTACTATGTTGAGGGCTATAGGTGAGACTCAGAATTACTAGCTTCAGATGAGACTCATCCTAGCTGTGGTAGCTATTGGATGAGAATCCTTAAGTTTCAGAAAAGTGAAAAAAGGAAAACTAATGTGGGCTTTGTCTTGCACCTAGGTACCAGCTCAGTCACGGTCAGGTAGAGCACAAAGTGGGCTCTTGGGTTCTTCAGTTCCAGGACTTGGCTCTTTAGACAGCATTTCTGGATATTTCCTGGGCCAGAGGGGACCCAGTCCTCTGAAGGGTGACTCGTAGGCCAGACAGCATTCACTTCACCACAAGCTGACTGAAGAGCCCTTGGGCCTTAAGGAGTCATTGGTGGCAGTAGTCTGACAGTACTAACCATGGGCCTGAGGTGGCAGTGGCCATAAAATGAGGCTCCTCTGCCTTTAAAAAAAAAAAGGAGGAAAGAGTGAGAAAGCCTGTGTCTTATGATTTGAGTGCCAGCTCAGCTCCAGAACAATAGAATATCATGTAAATATCTAAGGTCTTTGACTGTAGTCTCTTGCTCTCAGATGGCTCCTCTGAACCCACCCACAGCCTATGAAAACTCACTGCCCTGAAGGAAAGGACATAGGTCTGGGTGGCTTTTGCACCTGTTGATTCTAGAGCCTCAGTGCTTTGACTAAACTTAGGTGGTACCAAGGAAGTGGTTGGGCGAGACTCAGTGCTTTGCTGATTTCATATCTGACCTAGCACAGTCCTGTGAGTGGTGACAACAGGGGTGCTTGTGTCACTTCATCTCCACCTCCAGGTGGCTCAGAAAAGAGAGAGAAAGACTCTATTTGTATTGGAGAAAGTAAGAGAAAAGAACAAGAGTCTCTGCCTTGTTATCCAGAGAATTCTTCCAGACCTTCTACCTCTATGGGTCTGTAAGAACAACAGCATTACTAGGTTTGGGCTCCCCATAAAAACAGATACAGCCCAGAATACAACATTCAAGGTTCTTTGAATATCTGGAGAGCATTCACAAGAAGGACAGGTACAAACAAGCCCAGACAATGAAGATTACAATAAATACATATATCCAAAACAATCCAGGGAAACATAACCTCAAAAAGTGAACTAAATAAGGCACCAGGGATAAATTCTGAGGAAACATAGATACGTGAAATTTCAGACAGAGCATTCAAAGTAGCTGTCTTGAGGAAACTCAAAAAAATTCATGATAACACATAGAATGAATTCAGAATTTTTTTTTCAGATAAATTTAACAAAGAGATTGAAATAATTAAAAAGAGTCAAGCAGAAATTCTGGAGTTAAAAAATGCAGTTGTCATACTGCAGGATGCATCAGAGTCTTTTTAAAAATATTTTACTTTAAGTTCTGGGATACATGTGCAGTACGTTCAGAGTTGTTACATAGGTATACATGTGCCATGGTGGTTTGCTTCACCTATCTACCCATCATTTAGGTTTTAAGCCCCGCATGCATTAGGTATTTGTCCTAATGCTCTCCCTCCCCTTGCCTCCCACCCCCTGACAGGCCCTGGTGTGTGATGCTCCCCTCCCTGTGTCCATGTGTTCTCATTGTTCAACTCCCACTTATGAGTGAGAACATGCGGTGTTTGGTTTTCTGTTCCTGTGTTAGTTTGCTGAGAATAATGGTTTCCAGCTTCATCCATGTCCATGCAAAGGTTTGAACTCATTCTTTTTTATGACTTCATAGTATTCCATGGTGTTTATGTGCCACATTTTCTTTATCCAGTCTATCATTGATGGGCATTTGGGTTGGTTATAAGTCTTTGCTATTGTAAATAGTATGGCAATAAACATAGGTATGCATGTGTCTTTATAGTGGAATGATTTATAATCCTTTGGATATAGATCCAGTAACAGGATTGCCGGGTCAAATGGTATTTCTGATTCTAGATCTTTGAGGAATCACCACACTGTCTTCCACAATAGTTGAACTAATTTACTTTCCCACCATCAGTGTAAAAGCGTTCCTATTTCTCCACAGCCTCACCAGCATCTGTTGTTTCCCGATTTTTTTGGGGGGTGGGGAGGGCACAGAGGCTCCCTCTGTTGCCCTGCTGGAGTGCAGTGGTGTGATCTCAGCTCACTGCAACCTCCACCTCCTGGGTACAAGTGATTCTCCTCCCTTAGCCTCCCGAGTAGCTGGGACTACAGACATGTACGACCACGCCCAGCTAATTTTTGTATTTTTAGTAGAGACAGGGTTTCACCATGTTGGCCAGGATGGTCTCCATCTCTTGACCTTGTGATCCACCCACCTTGGACTCCCAAAGTGCTGGGATTACAGGCGTGAGCCACCGCACCCATCCTTCCTAACTTGTTAATGATTGCCATTCTAACTGGCGTGACATGGTATCTCATTGTGGTTTTGATTTGCATTTTTCTAATGACCAGTGATTATGAGCTTTTTTCATATGTTTGTTGACCGCATAAATGTCTTCTTTTGAGAAGACTCCATTCACATCCTTCGTCCACTTTTTGATGGGTTTTTTTTTTTTTCTTGTAAATTTGTTCAAGTTTCTTGTAGATTCTGGATATTAGCCCTTTGTCAGATGGGTAGCTTGCAAAAATTTTCTCCCAATCTGTAGGTTGCCTGTTTATTCTGATGGTAGCTTCTTTTGCTGTTTAGAAACTCTTTAGTTTGATTAGATCACATTTGTCAATTTTGGCTTTTGTTGCCATTGCTTTTGGTGTTTTAGTCATAAAGTCTTTGCCCATGCCAATGTCCTGAATGGTATTGCCCAGGTTTTCTTCTAGGGTTTTTGTGGTTTTGGGTTTTACATTTAAGTCTTTAATCCATCTTGGGCTAATTTTTGTATAAGGTGTAAGGAAAGGGTCCAGTTTCAGTTTTCTGCATATGGCTAGCCAGTTTTCCCAGCACCATTAATTAAATAAAGAATTTTTCCCCCATTGCTTTTTTTTGTCAGGTTTCTCAAAGACCTGATGGTTGCATATGCGTAATGTTATTTGTGAGGTCCATCAGAGGCATCTAATAGCAAAATTGTCAAGAGAAGAATTAGTGAGCACGAGGACAGGCGATTTGATAATACACAGTCAGAGGAGACAAAAAAAAAAAAAAAAAAAAAGAATAAAAAACAGTGAGGCACACCAGGGGGGATCTGGAAAAGATCCTCAAAAGGGCAAATATCTGAGTTATTGGCTTTGAAAGTGAGGCACAGAAAGAGATAGAAGTAGAAAGTTTATTCAAAATGATAAAAGCAGAGACCTTTCCAAACCTAGAGAAATGTAGTAATATTCAAGTACAAGAAGGTTATGGAACACCATGCAGATTTAACCTAAAGAAGACTTCCTCAAGGCATGTAATAACACAACTCTCAAAGGTCAAGTATAGATAAAGGATTCTAAAAGAAGCATGAGAAAACACACACACACACACACACACACACACACACACACACACACACAATGGTGCATCAATATGTCTGGCAGCAGATCTTTTTAGTAGAAACCTTACAGGCTATGAGAGAGTGGCATGAAATATTAAAAATGCTGAAGGAAAATCTTTCACCCTAGAGTAGTGTATCTAGTGAAATTATCCTTCAAACATTAAACAGAGATAAAGACTTCCCCAGACAAACAAAACTGAGGCATTTTTATCAACACAAGATATGCCCTACAAGTAATACTAAATGGAGTACATAATTCAGGAAGAAAAGAATGTTAATGAGCAATAAGAAGTCATTTGAAGGTAAAAAGATCACTGGTAATAGAAGGTACACAGAAAAACACAAAATATAACACCATAAGTGTGGTGTGTAAACTACTGTTAAGTAGAAAGACTAAATAATGAACCAATAAAAAATAGTAACTTCAACAACTTTTCAAGACACAGTAGCACAATGAGATATAAATTGCAACAACAAAAAGTTACAAAGTGACAGGATGAAGTTAAGGCATAGAGTGTTTATTAATTTTATTTTTGTTTGTTTGTGGTTTATTCATGCAAAAAGCGTTAAGTTATTTTCACCTTAAAATAATAGCTTATAAGATATTAATAGCAAGGCTCCTGGTAACATCAAACCAAGAAAATACAATAAATACATCAAAAATAAAAAGGAAGAAATTAAATCATAATCACCAGAGAAAATCACCTCACTAAAAGAAAGGCAGGAAAGAAATAAAAAAGAAAGAGAAGACCACAAAACAAGCGGAAAGCAAATAATAAAATGGCAGGGTAAGTTCTTACTTTTCAATAATATCACTGAATGAAAATGAACACAGAATTGCTGAATAGATAAAAAAGCAACACCCACTGATTTATTGCCTACAAGAAACATACTTCACCTATATAAAAAAACACAGAGATTGAAAATTTAAAACATTGAAATAGATATTCCATGTCATTGGAAACCAAAAAAGGCCTGCAGTAGCTAAACTTATATCAGACAAAACAGATTTCAAGACTAAAACTACAAAAAGAAATAAAGAAGGACACTATATAATGATAAAGGTGTCAATGCAGCAAGAATATATAACAATTTTAAATATATATGTACCTGATATTGGAACACACAAATATACACAAAAAATATTATTAGAGCTAAAGGGAGAGATGGACTCCAATCTCTGGGGTCTTCAATAGCTGGACACTTCAACACCCCACTTTCACCAATAGACAAATCATCCTGACAGAAAACCAACAGGAAAACATGGGATTTAATCGTCATTATAAATCAAATAAATCAATAGATATTTACAGAACATTTCATCCAATTAATGCAGAATACACATTATTTTTCTTAGTGCATGGATTATTCTTAAGGATAGACTGTATGTTAGGTCATAAAACAAGTGTGAAAACATTCAAAATATTGAAATAATATCAAGCATCTTCTCTGACCACATTGGAATAGAACCAAAAATCAGTTAGAAGAGAAATTTTGGAAATGATACAAATACATGGAAATTGAACAATATGCTCCTGGAATGACCAGGGGGTCAATAAAAAAATTAAGAAAAAAACTTTTAAAAATTATTGATACAGATGATAATGGAAAGAAAACACACCAACACCTATGATATAAAGCAAAAGCAGTATTAAGAAGTAAGTTTATAGATATAAGTGCCTACATCAGACATGAAGGAAAGCTTCAAATAAAAAATGTAGTGATGCATGTTAAAGAACTAGAAACGCAAGAGCAAAGCAAACCCAAAATTAGTAGGGCAAAAGAAATAATAAGTGGAGAAATAAAATTGAAATTAAAAATAACAATACAAGAGATCAACAAAACAAGAAGTTTCTTGTTTGAAATTTAAACAAAATTGATAAACCTTTACCCAGACTGAGAGACGATACAAATAAGTAAAATCAGAAATGAAAAAGAAGACATTACAGCTGCTACTGAAGAAATTCAAAGGATCATTAATGGCTACTATAAGCAACTATGTGTCCATAAATTAGAAAATCTAGAAAAATGGACAACTTCTTAGACCCATACACACTACCAAGACTGAATCAGGAAGAAATCCAAAACCTGAACAGACCAATAACAAGTAATGAGATTGAATCCATGCCAAAAAGTCTCCCAGTAATAAATAAATAAATAAACAAATAAATAAATAAATAAGGGGGTGGAGCAAGATGGCCAAATAGGAACAGCTCCAGTCTCCAACTCCCGGCACGAGCGACACAGAAGACCGGTGATTTCTGCATTTTCAACTGAGGTACTGGGGTCATCTCACGGGAGAGTGCCAGAAAATTGGTGCTGGTCAGCTGCTGCAGCCCGACCAGCGAGAGCTGAAGCAGGGCGAGGCATTGCCTCACCTGGGAAGCGCAAGGGGGAAGGGAATCCCTTTTCCTAGCCAGGGGAAGTGAGACACACAACACCTGGAAAATCGGGTAATTAACACCCCAATACTACGCTTTAAGCAAACGAACACACCAGGAGATTATACCCACACCTGGCCGGGAGGGTCCCACGGCCACGGAGCCTCCCTCATCGCTAGCACAGCACTCTGCGATCTAACCGCAAGGCAGCAGTGAGGCTGGGAGAGGGGCGCCCGCCATTGCTGAGGCTTAAGTAGGTAAACAAAGCTGCTGGGAAGCTCGAACTGGGTGGAGCTCACAGCAGCTCAAGGAAACCTGCCTGTCTCTGTAGACTCCACCACTGGGGACAGGGCACAGCTAAAAAACAACAGGGGAAGCAGCAGAGGCCTGTGCAGACCCAAACGACTCTGTCTGACAGCTTTGAAGAGAGCAGTGGATCTCCCAACATGGAGGTTGAGATCTGAGAACGGACAGACTGCCTGCTCAAGTGGGTCCCTGACCCCTGAGTAGCCTAACGAAATGAAGGCAGAAATAAAGATGTTCTTTGAAACCAATGAGAACAAAGATACAACATACCAGAATCTCTGGGACACATTTAAAGCAGTGTGTAGAGGGAAATTTATAGCACTAAATGCCCACAAGAGAAAGCTGGAAAGATCTAAAATTGGCACTCTAACATCACAATTAAAAGAACTGGAGAAGCAAGAGCAAACACATTCAAAAGCTAGCAGAAGGCAAGAAATGACTAAGATCAGAGCAGAACTGAAGGAGATAGAGACACAAAAAACCCTCCAAAAAATCAATGAATCCAGGAGTTGGTTTTTGAAAAAATCAACAAAATTGACAGACCGCTAGCATGACTAATAAAGAAGAAAAGAGAGAAGAATCAAATAGACGCAATAAAAAATGATAAAGGGGATATCACCACGGACCCCACAGAAACACAAACTACCATCAGAGAATACTATAAACACCTCTATGCAAATCAACTAGAAAATCTAGAAGAAATGGATCATTTCCTGGACACTTACACTCTTCCAAGACTAAACCAGGAAGAAGTTGAATCCCTGAATAGACCAATAGCAGGCTCTGAAATTGAGGCAATAATTAATAGCCTACCAACCAAAAAAAGTCCAGGACCAGACGGATTCACAGCTGAATTCTACCAGAGGTACAAGGAGGAGCTGGTACCATTCCTTCTGAAACTATTCCAATCAATAGAAAAAGAGGGAATCCTCCCTAACTCATTTTATGAGGCCAACATCATCCTGATACCAAAGCCTGGCAGAGACACAACAAAAAAAGACAATTTTAGACCAATATCCCTGATGAACATCGATGCAAAAATTCTCAATAAAATACTGGCAAACCGGATTCAGCAGCACATCAAAGAGCTTATCCACCATGATCAAGTGGACTTCATCCCTGGGATACAAGGCTGGTTCAACATTCGCAAATCAATACACGTAATCCAGCATATAAACAGAACCAAAGACAAGAACCACATGATCATCTCAATAGATGCAGAAAAGGCTTTTGACAAAATTCAACAGCGCTTCATGCTAAAAACGCTCAATAAGTTCGGTATTGATGGAACGTACCTCAAAATAATAAGAGCTATTTATGACAGACCCAAAGCCAATATCATACTGAATGGGCAAAAACTGGAAAAATTCCCTTTGAAAACTGGCACAAGACAGGGATGCCCTCTCTCACCACTCCTATTCAACATAGTGTTGGAAGTTCTGGCTAGGGCAATCAGGCAAGAGAAAGAAATAAAGCGTATCCAGTTAGGAAAAGAAGAAGTCAAATTGTCCCTGTTTGCAGATGACATGATTGTATATTTAGAAAACCCCATTGTCTCAGCCCAAAATCTCCTTAAGCTGATAAGCAACTTCAGCAAAGTCTCAGGTTACAAAATCAATGTGCAAAAATCACAAGCATTCTTTTTTTTTTTTTTTTTTTTTTTTTTTTTTTGAGACGGAGTCTCGCTCTGTCACCCAGGCTGGAGTGCTGTGGCCAGATCTCAGCTCACTGCAAGCTCCGCCTCCCGGGTTCACGCCATTCTCCTGCCTCAGCCTCCCGAGCGGCTGGGACTACAGGCGCCCGCGACCTCGCCCGGCTAATTTTTTTTTGTATTTTTTAGTAGAGACGGGGTTTCACCGTGTTAGCCAGGATGGTCTCGATCTCCTGACCTCGTGATCCGCCCGTCTCGGCCTCCCAAAGTGCTGGGATTACAGGCTTGAGCCACCGCGCCCGGCCTCACAAGCATTCTTATACACCAGTAACAGACAAACAGAGAGCCAAATCATGAATGAACTTCCATTCACAATTGCTTCAAAGAGAATAAAATACCTAGGAATCCAACTTACAAGGGATGTCAAGGACCTCTTCAAGGAGAACTACAAACCACTGCTCAGTGAAATCAAAGAGGACACAAACAAATGGAAGAACATACCATGCTCATGGATAGGAAGAATCAATATCGTGAAAATGGCCATACTGCCCAAGGTTATTTATAGATTCAATGCCATCCCCATCAAGCTACCAATGAGTTTCTTCACAGAATTGGAAAAAACTGCTTTAAAGTTCATATGGAACCAAAAAAGAGCCCGCATTGCCAAGACAATCCTAAGTCAAAAGAACAAAGCTGGAGGCATCACGCTACCTGACTTCAAACTATACTACAAGGCTACAGTAACCAAAACAGCATGGTACTGGTCCCAAAACAGAGATATAGACCAATGGAACAGAACAGAGTCGTCAGAAATAATACCACACATCTACAGCCATCTGATCTTTGACAAACCTGAGAGAAACAAGAAATGGGGAAAGGATTCCCTATTGAATAAATGGTGCTGGGAAAATTGGCTAGCCATAAGTAGAAAGCTGAAATTGGATCCTTTCCTTACTCCTTATATGAAAATTAATTCAAGATGGATTAGAGACTTAAATGTTAGACCTAATACCATAAAAACCCTAGAAGAAAACCTAGGTAGTACCATTCAGGACATAGGCATGGGCAAGGACTTCATGTCTAAAACACCAAAAGCAACGGCAGCAAAAGCCAAAATTGACAAATGGGATCTCATTAAACTAAAGAGCTTCTGCACAGCAAAAGAAACTACCATCAGAGTGAACAGGCAACCTACAGAATGGGAGAAAATTTTTGCAATCTACTCATCTGACAAAGGGCTAATATCCAGAATCTACAACGAACTCAAACAAATTTACAAGAAAAAAACAAATAACCCTATCCAAAAGTGGGCAAACGATATGAACAGACATTTCTCAAAAGAAGACATTCATACAGCCAACAGACACATGAAAAAATGCTCATCATCACTGGCCATCAGAGACATGCAAATCAAAACCACAATGAGATGCCATCTCACACCAGTTAGAGTGGCAATCATTAAAAAGTCAGGAAACAACAGGTGCTGGAGAGGATGTGGAGAAATAGGATCATTTTTACACTTTTGGTGGGATTGTAAACTAGTTCAACCATTATGGAAAACAGTATGGTGATTCCTCAAGGATCTAGAACTAGATGTACCATATGACCCAGCCATCCCACTAGTGGGTATATACCCAAAGGATTATAAATCATGCTGCTAGAAAGACACATGTACACGTATGTTTATTGCGGCACTATTCACAATAGCAAAGACTTGGAATCAACCCAAATGTCCATCAGTGACAGACTGGATTAAGAAAATGTGGCACATATACACCATGGAATATTATGCAGCCATAAAAAAGGATGAGTTTGCGTCCTTTGTAGGGACATCGATGCAGCTGGAAACCATCATTCTTAGCAAACTATCACAAGAAGAGAAAACCAAACACCGCATGTTCTCACTCATAGGTGGGAACTGAACAATGGCATCACTTGGACTCGGGAAGGGGAACATCACACATCGGGGCCTATCATGGGGAGTGAGGAGGGGGGAGGGATTGCACTGGGAGTTATACCTGATATAAATGACGAATTGATGGGTGCTGACGAGTTGATGGGTGCAGCACACCAACATGGCACAAGTATACATATGTAACAAACCTGAACGTTATGCACATGTACCCTAGAACTTAAAGTATAATAATAATAAATAAATAAATAAATAAATAAATAAATAAATAAAAGTTAAAAAAGAAATCTGGGACCCAATGGCTTCAATGCTGAATTCTATCAAACATTTAAAGAATAAATAGCAATTTTGCTTGAACTATTCTGAAAAATAGAGGAGGAGAGAATATTTCCAAACTCATCTATGAACCTAGTATTGCCCTTATAACAAAAGCAGACAAAGACATGTGAATAAAAGACCACTACAGGCTAATATCTCTGAGAAATAATGAAGCCAAAATCTTAAAGAAAATATTGGGAAACCAAATTCAAAAATACGTTACAAAGATCATTCTTCATGACCAAGTGGGATTTATCTATGTGATGCAAGGATGGTTCAATATGCACAAATCAATTAATGTGATACATCATTTTAACAGAATGAAGGACAAAAATCATAGGATTGATTGGCAGTGTCCCACCTGTCTGCTCCTCACACCCTGCCAGGTTGAGACACTCCCCATTTTTCCCCACGCAGCCATGGTTCAGCTGTTTTTCCCAGTCACCAGTGACTCTGCCAGCTAAAACTCAGACTACAGTCTGTGTCACTACAACCTGCTCCAAAGCACCCTGCTCATTTACAATAGCTTTGCCCAGTTTCTAGTTTAGGAGAAGAGGTATGATAAGGAAATGCTCAATGTGACCCCAGAGGATTGGTCTTTCTGTTTCAAGGGTTTGGCACTGGATTTAGAAGACGAGAATTTCATTAAATTTGCAGATAATGGCACTCTTCTCAGCGAAAGCCATGGCACCAATATGCTGACTCCAGAGGTGCTGGCAAAGGCATATGACAAGAAGGAATGGAAGCAGTTCTTGTTGGACACTGGAATGGCTTGCCACTCAGGAGAGTACTGTTTTATGATAACTACTTTGACCTTCCAGTAACTTTTTGATGTGCCAGAGTGGTGGACTACTTAACAAAACCAAACAGTGATCAAAAACTCTTTTATTTTTGGAAGGATATATTTGCTGGTATTCAACACAATTACAAAATGTCAGCTTTTAAGGAAAATTGTAGTATATATTTTCCAGAAATAAAAAGAGATCCGGGCAGATATTTATATGGTTGTCCTGAATCTGTTAGAAAAACGGCTTCAACAGCTAAAGAATGCTGGGAAAACGATTATGTTAATTACCAGTTCTCACAGTGATTATGATAGATTTCTCTGTGAAGATGTCATTGGGAATGATTTTGAAGCCCTTTTTGACATTGTGATTACAAATGTGTTGAAGCTTGTTTTCTTCTTTCATTTACTACGTCAGAGGCCTTTCCAGAGACTCAAGAATAATGAAGAGCAGCAGGCACTGCCATCTCTATACACCTGGCTGCTACCCCAAGGGAATGCTATCCACCTCTATAAAGTTCTGAAGAAAATGACTGGCAAACCTGAGCCCAAGGTTGTTTATTTTGGTGACAGCATGCATTCAGATGACAGTCCTTATCCTGGAGGCACTGAGAGGGGATGAAGTGGCTCATCACTACAATGGGAGACAGTCCTCATCCTGGAGGAACTGAGAGGGGATGAAGGCATGAGGTGTGAGAGGCCTGAGGAGTGACGGCCTCTAGGAAAGGAAGGAAAATATAAGGGACCAAAGGAAAAGCCTTTAAATAGTTCATCTAAAAAATTGGGCTCTTTATTGATACTGAAAAATACAGAATACTCCTTGGTTTATACATGGTCATGTAAAAGAATCAGTACTTACAGCACTATTGCAATTCCACGTATTGAAACAATTGCAGAATTGCCTCTGAACTACTAATTTATAAGATTCTCTTCAAGCAATTTGAAAACACCTGGCTACTATTCAAATCTTCCATTGGTCTTATCAAACGATGAGACACTGATTATCAACTAAGCTATCTATGGAGAAAAGAAGAACAATATATGCAGTAAAAAAAAAAAAAAAAAGTTAGTTTTCAAAAAATACCGTAAAAGGCTTTATAAGAACAAGTTTTTAATGAAAAGTCACCAATAAGTTGATATTTGTCCACAGGCCTCTTTTCTATATAAATTATCTTGATGTTTAGCAACTCTTATTATGTTAAAATCTCTGTATCTTAGAACTTAAGCAACCTTATTGGTGTTTTCTATACCATGAGTTTTGAGATAAGAATTCACCTGATTAGATACACACACACACAGAGAGAGAGAGAGAGAGAGAGAAAGATACACACACACATTTACACATATGCCTAGTCCAATCATTCTCAAAGTGTGGTCCACAGACCAATAGCATAGTGTTACCTGAGAACTTGATAATACAACTTTGTAGGCCTCACCCTCCCAAACCTACTGAATCAGAAGCTCTGAGAGTGAGGCCTACCAATCTCTGTTTTAACAAACTCTTCAGGTGATTCTGATTCACACTACAGTTGTAGAACCACTGATTAGACCACATCCTACAGAGACTGGTTTAATTGATTTGGGTAAATATAAGTGAGCATTGATATCTCTTATATGTCCCAGGAAAGTGCATCCAGAATTGACAGCAACTCGTCTATACCAATTCCTTCAAGTAATAACCAAGAACTCTGAATCCAGTGAGATTAAGTAATTTTTCCAAGAAATTAGGTTTTACACTATTCCTGTGTTTTCCAAAACAAGAAAATAAAGAGACATGATTTCTTCTGAGATCATTCAGCCAGCACAGAACAGTGATAGTCTAGAAGTCAACTATCTCAACCTCCATTGTTACTCATTAGGTTTTTTCCCCTCTAATAATGTTAAAGGCTATTTAATGTATTTTCATCAACTTTAAGCCATACATATTCAATGGAGACAAAAATTGGTTATGAAAGAAAAACATATTAGAGACCTGGTCTTGGGCCTCCAAAATCACTAAGGAAAAACTAAGGTGGGAACTGCATAGGGCAATCCTGCCTCCTATTCTATTCAAAGTTATCCCTCTGAACGCTCAGATAGATGCATATTTGATTGCCTCCTTTAGAAAGACTTACCAGAAACTAAAAAAAAATTCAACCATCTGTCTCTCACTTACCTATGACCTGGAAGCCCCAGTGGCGAGGGTGGGGGCAGGGGCTTGCTTTGGGTTGTCTCCACCTTTGTAGATGGAATCAATGTACTTCTTATACATGCTGATTGATGTTTCATGTCTCTAAAATGTATAAAACCAAGCTGTGCCCCAGCCACCTCGGGCACATGTCATCAGGGCTTCCTGAGGCTGTCATGGACATGTCCTAAACCTTGGCAAAATAAATTTTCTAAATTAACTTAGACCTACCTCAGATTTTCTGAGTTCACAGAGTGAAAAAAACCTTAGACAATACAATGGCGTTTGACCTTCCAAAACATCCTAGCCAACAAAATCTTATTCCTTAGTATTAATTTCTATTAGGAATAAATTTACAGTTAAAGCTATTTAATTAATTTAATTTGAATTTATTTTTTCTCATTGGAAACAAAGGTGATTTGTTTTTTAAAAAAAGGTGGGAAAAAAACTGCTATAAAGGGTTTTACAGGTATACTACAATCCAGGACTGTTATGCTCCATGTGTTACGTATATTAGTAACTATTTGTCATATTAGTATTTATTTGTTGCAAGATATTTGCAGCCAAATAAAGTTTACAATATAGGTTTCCGGTTACTCTTTATGCTGTAATTTCACTCTATCTATCATGGGCAGTATCAGAAAGCACACTGATAACCATCATTATTTTACTTGAATTGTAGTATATAATTTAACGTATTGATGCCTGCAATGGAAAGAAAAGAATTTTGTCAAAATTTGTAAATGTTCAGATAAATCACAGTTATACTGTGAGATGAATATCTCAGAGTCAGTGAAAAATTAGTAAAATCTTTCCCTCAAAGTCACTAGATTTGTGTGATAGCTACTAATAAGCATATGGTGATGTACTTGGAACTTATTTCCAGAATGTCATTGCAATATTATAGTGATTGTACACAATTAACTCAGGATTAAATGAAAGATGCTATCTCAAGTATACTTTAAATAATTGATTTATTTTAAAAATAAGGCTCTTTTCCCTTGAAAAATCCCATAAGATTATTTCAGTTGATGCTGAAAAAGCATTTGGTAAAATTCAACATTACTTAATGATTAAAAAAAAAATGACAAAACATCAATCTAGAAGAAACATACTATGACATAATAAAAGCCATATATGAAAGACCCACAGATAGTATCATACTGAATGGGGAGAAACTGCAAATGTTTCCTCTAAGATCTGGAAAATGAAAAGAAAGCCTAATTTCACAACTGTTATTCCACATAATACTTGATATGGTTTGGCTGTGTCCCCACCCAAATCTCATCTTGAATGGTAGTTTCTACAATCCCCACATGTCCTGGTAGGGACCCGGTGAGGAGTAAGTGAATCGTGGGGGTGAATCTTTCCTGTGCTATTTTCATGATAGTGAGTAAGTGTCAGGAGATCTGATGGTTTTATAAAGGGCAATTCCCCTGCACATGCTCTCTTGCCTGCCACCATGCAAGACATGCTTTTGCTCCTCCTTCACCTTCCACTATGATTGTGAGACCACCCCAGCCATGTGGAACTGTAAGTCCATTAAACATTTTTTCTCTATAAATTACTCAGTCTCACTTATGTCTTTATTAGCAGCATTTGAACAGACTAATACAGCAAATTGGTACCAGTAGAGTGGGGTGTAAAGCTATTGTAAAAATTCCCAAAAATGTGGAAGTGACTTTAGAACTGGGTAGCAGGCAGAGGTTGGAACAGTTTGGAGGGCTCTGAAGAAGACAGGAAAATATGAAAAATTTTAGAACTTCCTAGAAACCTGTTGAATCGTGTTGACCAAAATGATGATAGTGATATGGACAATAAGTCCAGGTTGAGGTGGTCTCAAATGAAGGTGAAAAAGTTGCTGGGAAATGCAGCAGAGGTGACTCTTGTTAAGCCTTAGGAAAAAAAAAAAAATCTGGTGGCATTTTGCCCCTGCCGTAGAGATCTGTGGAACTTTATACTTGAGAAAGGTGGTTTGGAATTGGAACTTATGTTTAAAGGGAAGCGAAGAGTAGAGGTTTGGAAATTTTTCATCCTGACAATGTGATAGAAAAGAAAAACCCATTTTCTGAGGAGAAATCCAAGCAAGCTGCAGAAATTTGCAGAAGTAAGGAGGAGCCAAATGTGAATTAACAAGACAATGAAGAAAATGTCTCCAGGGCATGTTAGAGATCTTCCTAGCATTCCCCCCATCATAATCTCAGACACCTAGGAGAAAATATCTTTTTTTCTGGACCAGACCCATGGCTTTTCTGCTTTGTGCAGTCTTGGTACTTAGTCCCCTGAATCTCAGCTGTGGCTAAAAGGGGTCAACATACAGCTCAGGCTGTTGCTTCAGAGGGCACAAGCCCCAGTTCTTGGTGGCTTACATATGGTGTTGGGCCTGCAGGTGCATATAAATCAAAAATTGAGGTTTGGAAAGCTCTGCCTAGACTTCAGAAGATGCATGAAAATGCCTGAATATTCAGGCAGAGGTGTGCTGCAGGGGCAGCGCCCTCATGGAGAACCTCTGGTAGGCCAGTGCAGAAGGGAAATACGGGGTGGGAGCCCACACACAGAGTCCCCACTGGGGCACTGCCTAGGGAAGCTGTGAGAAGAGGGCCACCATCCTCCAGACCCCAGAATCGTAGATCCACCTATAGTCACAGGCACTCAATGCCAGTCACAGACACGCAAAGCAGCCAGAAAGGGGGCTGTACCCAGCAAAGTCACAGGGGTGAAGCTGCTCAAGGCTGTGGGGGCCCACCTCTTGTATCAGTGTGACCTACATGTGAGACATAGAGTCAAAGGAGATCATTTTGGGGCTTTAAGATTTGTCTTCTCTGCTAGATTTTGGTCTTACATGGGGCCTTTAGCTCCTTTTGTTTTGGCCAATTTTTCCCATTTGGAATGGGTATATTTACCCAATGCCTGTACCCTCATCGTGTCCAGGAAGTAATGAACTTGCTTTTGAATTTACAGGCTCATAGGCAGAAGGGACTTGCCTTGTCTCAGATGAGACTTTGAATTTGGACTTTTGGGTTAATGTTAGAATGAGTTAAGACTTTGGGAGACTTGTTGGGAAGGCAGGATTGTGTTTTGAAATGTGATGACCTGAGATTTGGGATGGGCCAAAGGCATATTTATATCCCCACCCAAATCTCATCATTAATTGTAGTTTCCATAGTCCCCATGTGTCGTGGGAAGGGTCTGGTGGGAAGAAATTAATCATGAAGGTTGATTTTTCTCATGGCGTTACTGTGATAGTAAATAAGTCTCATGAGTTCTGATGGTTTTATAAAAGATAGTTCCCTTGCACACATTCTCTTGCTTGCCACCATGTAAGATGTGTTTTCTCCTCCTTTGCCCTCGGCTATGATTATGAGGCTTCCCCAGCCACGTGGAACTGTGAGTTTATTAAACCTCTTTCTTTTTATAAATTACTCAGTCTCAGGTATGTCTTTATTTACAGTGTGTGAACACACTAATACAGTAATAGAAATCCTACCTACATCAGCCAGGCAAGAGAAAGATATAAAGGACATCCAAATCAGAAAGAAAGAAGTGAAATTATTCTTGTTTGCAAATGAACTGATCTTATGTTTGAAGAAACCTAAAGACGCTTCCAAAACACTATTAAAACTGATAAAATCCGTAAAGTTGCAGGATACAAAATCAGTGTACAAAAATTAATAACATTTCTATATGCCAACAATGAACAATCTTCAAATGAAATCAAAAGTAAACTTGTTTACAATAGCCATACATAAAATTAACTATCTAGGAACTAACTTAACCAAAGAAGGGAAAGATCTCTAAAGTGGAAACTATAAAATATTGATTAAAAAATTGAAGAGGACAACAAAAAATGAAATAATATTTCATGTACATGAATTGGAAGGATGAGTATTTTTCAAACTGTCCATACTACCCAAAGAAATCTACAGATTCAGTGCAAACCTTCTCAAAATACTAAGGACATTCTTCCAGAGATAGAAAAAACTACTTTAAAATTTATATGAAACCACAAAAGATGCAGAATAGCTAAAGCTAGCCTAAGGGGGTGGGAAGGAGCATGGGGAAACTGAAGTAATCACATTACCTGAATTTAAGTTATAATATAGTAGTAATGTGATGACTTCAGGGATTTTTTTCGTTTGTTTTGTTTTGTTTTGTTTTGGCTAGCTTTAGCTATTCTGAGTCTTTTGTGGTTTCATATAAATTTTAGTACTGGCATAAAAGCAGGCACCTAGACCAATGAAACAGAATAGAGAACCCAGAAACAAATCCACATGTCTGTAATGAACTCATTTTCAACACAAGAAGTGCCAAGAACATCCCTTGGGGAAAACACAATTACTTCAATAAATGGTCGTGGGAAAACTGGATAGTCATATGCAGAAGAATAAAACTAAACCATTATTTCTCACTATATACAAAAATCAAATCAAAATTGATTGAAGACTAAAGTATACAACTTCAAACTATGAAATTAGCAAAAACATCTTTGGGGAACTTCTCCAGGACATTGGTCCGAGCAAAATTTTATTGAATACCCCACAAGCACAGGCAACCAAAGCAAAAATGAACAAATGGGATCATATCAAGTCAAAAACTTCTGCACAGCAAAGGACACAGTCAACAACATGAAGATACAACCCACAGAAGGAGAGAAGATATTTGCTAACTATCCATCTGACAAGGGATTCATAACCAGAATATATAAGGAGCTCAAATAACTCTATAGGAAAAAAATTCAATAATCTGATTTTTAAAAGGGGCAAAAGCGTTAAATAGACATTTCTCAAAAGAAGCCATACAAATGTCAAACAGACATATGAAAAGGTGCTCAACATCATTGATTATCAGAGAAATGCAAATTAAAAACAACAATGAGATATTATCTCACCCCAGTTAAAATAGTTTATATCCAAAAGTCAAGTAATAACAAATGCCTCTGAGAATGTGGAGAAAAGGGAACTCTTATACACTGTTGGTAAGAATGTAAATTCTTTAAATATCATTAATTCCCACCTTGTTAAAATCAGCCTTCACTAAAATTAAAAATTAAAACCAAAGTCACAGAGATTTAATAAAAGCAAACATCATTGTATGTGAAGATTATGAGAATAGAATAAACTGAACTAATCATTAGACTAGAAAATATTTGTCAGTTAGATACTTCAAAGAAAGGAATAATATAAGCATAAGTCAGTGAAGGAATATGTCTTCTCCTATATGTATACTTTTTCTTTATTTAATAAACTTGGTTATTTTGTTTAACAAAGAATGTGTCTGCATTCTACTCTAACTTAATTAATATCAGTGCAATAAGCGAGAACTGATATTTCATTGTAATAGTGAATTTGAATATATAATTACTTGTTTGTTGTCCATTTGTATTTTCCCACCCCCACCTTTTCTATTGATATAAGAGGTTTCATAATCACTTACCACCAATTTGGAATATTGCAAAAAAAATGTTACCAGAATCTGACATAGCCTTACTTTTCATTACTTCTTGAAGGCATTGCCAAGGATTCTTTCTTTTCTGCTGGGTTCATGGGTGTTGTTTGTAAGGAATAAAGACTCTTACAGATATGACATTCCACATCATAAATCAAACATCATAGGCAATTAATTATAAGTAACTCAAACTCTCTCTAAAATACTACCGCCTTGAAATATCCATTGTTAATATTTGGATACAAGAAGTCTTTGTGAAGATATTTTAAATTTTTCTTTTTATATATTTACGGGGCACAAGTGCAATTTTGTTACATGAATATATTGTATGGTGGTGAAGTCTAGGCTTTTAGTGTAACCACCACTGTCTAGTGTACATTGTGCCCATTAGTTAATTTCTCATTCCTAACTGCTCTCCCACCCTCCCATCTTTCCAAGTTTCCAATATCTAGTATTTCACTCTCTATTGTCCTTGTGTACACATTGTTTAGATCCTGCTTATAAGTGAGAACATGCAATATTTGACATTCTGTTTCTGAGTTATTTCACTTAAAATAATGGCTTCCAGTTCCATTCATGTTACTCAAAAATACATAATTTTATTATTTTTTAGAGCTGAGTAGTACTCCATGGTACTACTCAGGTAAACACACACACACACACACACACACACACACAGAGGCACACACACACATGCACACACACACACAGCCCACATTTTGTTTATCCAATTATCCATTAATAGACACTTAGTTTGATTCCATATCTTTGCTACTGTAAATAGTATTGTGACAAATATCCGAGTGCAAGTACCTTTTTGATATGACTAGCTTCCTTTGTCTTTCGGGTAGATACCTAGCAGTAGAATTGCTGGACTGAATGGTATTTCTATTTTTAGTTTTTGAAAAATCTCCATATTGTTTTTGAAAGTTTCTACAAATTTAAATTTCCACCAACCAGGCATAAGTATTTCCTTTTCTCTGCGTCTTCACCAACACAAATTGATTTTTGACTTTTTTATAATAGCCATTCTGACTGGTATAAGATGGTATCTCAGTGTGGTTTTAATTTGCTTTTATAGGATGAATAGTAATGCTGAGGATTTTTGGTCATTCACATGCCTTCTTTTGAAGAATATCTGTTTATATCCTTTGCCCACTTTTTAGTGGGTTTTTTCCTTGAGTTGTTTGAGTTCCTTGAAGATACTAGATGTTACTCTTTTGTCGGATGCATAGTTTGTGAATATTTTCTCCTATTCTGTAGGTTGCCTTTTCATGCTGTTAATTATTTCTTTTGCTATGAAGAGGATATTTATTTTCAATAAGTTTCATTTGTCTATTTTTGATATTGTTGCACTTGCTCTTGAGGACTTTGTCATAATTTTTTTGCATAGGCCAATGTCCAAAATAGTTTTTTCTTAGGTTTACTTCTAGAAATTTTCTAGTTTCAGGTCTTACATTTAAGTCTTTAGTCCATTTTTATTTAATTTGTATATATTGAAAAATAGGGATTTAGTTTTATTCTTTTGCATGTGGCTACCCAATTATGCCAGCACCATTTATTGAAGAAGGTGTCCTTTCCTCAGTGTTTGTTTTTGTCAACTTTGTCAAAGAACAGTATGCTGTAGGTATGTAACTTTGTTTTTGGGTTCTCTATTCTTTTCCATTAAGCTATGTGTCTATTTTTATATCAGTACCATATAGTTCTGGTTATTCTAGCCTTGTAGTATAAATTGAAGTCAGGTAGTGTGATGTGCCCAGTTTTGTTCTGTTTGCTTAGGATTGCTTTGGATATTCAGGCTCTTTTTGGTTCAATATGAATTTTAGAATTGTGTTTTCTAATTCAGTGAAAACCGACAGTGTTGTAATAAAAATTGCATTGAACCTAGAGATTGTTTTTGGCAGTATGGTCATTTTAATGACAATGATTGTTCCCATCCATGAGCATGGAATGTTTCTTACATTTGTTTGTGTCTATTATTTCTTAATTCAGTATTTTGTAGTTTCCTTTGTAGAAATATTTTACCTCCTTAGTTAAATGGATTCCTAAGTTTTTAAGATGCAGATATTATAAATGGGATTGAGCTCTTGACTCTTTCTAAGCTTGGCCTTTATTGGTGTATAGAAATGCCACTGATTTACATACATTGCTTTTGTATCCTGATACTTCATTGAATTCATTTCTCAAATATAGGAGTCTTTTGGAAGAGTCTTTAGGGTTATCTATGTATAAGATCATGTTACTGGTGAATAGAGATAATTTGACTTCCTGTTTTCTAATTTGGATGCCTTTTATTTCTTTCTCTTTCCTAATTGATCTCTCTAGGATTTCCGTTACTATGTTGAATAGGAGTGCTAAGAGTGGACATCTTTGTTTCGTCTTAATCCAGTTGTTTAGGGGAATACTTTCAACTTTTCCAGGTTCAGTATGATGTTGGCTATGGGTTTGTCACATATGCCTTTTATTATTTTGAGGTGTGTTACTTCTATGCCTAGTTTGTTTAGGGTTTTTATCATGAAGTGATGCTAAGTTTTATCAAATGTTTTTCTGCATCTATTGAGATATTTGTATGGTTTTGTTTTTAATTCTCTTTATGTGGTGAATCACATGTATTGATTTGCATATGCTGAGCCATCCTTGCATCCCTGATATAAGTTCCACTTGCTTGTGGTGTATTATCTTTTTGATGTGCTATTCAATTCAGTTTGCTAGTATTTTGTTGAGAATTTTTGTATCTATGTTCTTCAGCGATATTGGTCTGTAATTTTGTTGTTGTGTTCTTGCCTGGCTTTGGTATTAGGTTGTTACTAGCTTCATAGAATGAGTTAGGGAGGATTCCTTCCTCCTTGATTTTTTGGAACAGTTACAGTAGGATTGGCACCAGTTCTTCTTTGTATGTCTGGTAGAATTCAGCTGTGAGTCTGTCGGGTACTGGACTTTCCCCCGCGACCCCTTGGGAGATTTCTAAATTACAGATTCAATTTCATTACTCAATGTTGGTCTGTTCAGGATTTCTGTTTGTTTCTGCTGTCTTTCATAAGTATTTCAAAATAAGCCATAGACAGAAGATTTCTTGTGATTCAACTCTGCTGTCTTCAATGAAGTTGTCAAAGAGTTGACAATTAGATGGTACTGAATGGACATAGATAAATTTAGTTTCTTTCCCCATTTTAAAAGAACATTTGAAATTTGTGTAAGTAAGAGCAAACATCTAGATAAGAAATAATTAGATGCTCACAGCAATTGGATATCATGTAGGCAATATACCTGAATGTGTATTTACAGTCTGCTTTGCATCTGATTCCATAGAAATACCCAGATAAATGTATTTGTGGAAAGATAGTATGCTTGAAGATAGCACATGCTTTCTTAATATTTCTATAATGTTAAACTAACAACTTACCTTGGTGAAATTCAATTTTGATATATATTCAGAGAAGGGACTTTTGACTTTCAACAAGATAATAACAAATAACATTACATTTTGTTTTATAGTTTATTCTTTATTAATTTATAAAATTGTACATACAATGTTTCATGGAGAGACTGCTTAGTCTAAAAATAACTCCATGAATCTAATAAATTTTTTGAAAACATCTTGGTTATATTATTCTTACTTCCAGGAAACAATAGACAATATAATGTATTCTTAATAAAGCTGTGATTCAGCTCTTAAATATGTGTATAGCTGATTTCTTATAGATTAAATGCTTAGAAACAAAAAGGGAAACATAATACTGGAAAAGTTCTCAACTATCCTTCCATAGTATTTAGACACTTTACACATAATGTCTGTCATCAATGTAAAGTTCAAGCTATCCCTAAGGAAAACTGAGCGATCATTTGGTGAGGAACATGTTCACTTACAAGACATGTCTTCTAGAAGTGAAGAAGGAAGAACACAATGATCCTTTGCATTCTACCTATGGACTTCATGTAAATATGCCGAGTCTAATGCTGGTAGAAATTATATTAAAGCAAGTTCAAATTATAACAAGGAAACATTTTCTGTCACTGAAGGAAAAGCAGTCTCAATCTGTTTCTACTATTGTACAATATACTTAATAATACTATCTATTTGTAAGACTGTGTGCATTAAATGAGATAATCTACAAATCATACTTAGAAGAGCAGAACTCAGCACACAGCATGCAATCTTTAAATATTAGCTATCATTACCCATCCCTATATAAATAGACTGGTATTTTTTGTTTGTATAAATTTAAGGGGTGCAGGTGCAATTTTATTACATGTATATATAGTATAACGGTGAAGTCTTGGCTTTTAGTATATCCGTCATCTGAATAATGTGCACTGTACCCATTAAGTCATTTTTAAAAAATTATATTAGAATCCTAACTAGTGAGGTGCTTTCTCATTAAGGGAGTGGAGGAATAAAATTACATTTTGTACTCATACTCTTATTTTCAAATTGCCAACTGAATGACCTGCACAGTGCCTTTGTTGATTCTAAAGGTTTTTTCTTTTCTCTTTTTGTAATCCAAGTTTCACTTTCCAGAAGATTTTATGATACCAACATCCGAAGTGTGCACAAGGCTTTACTAAAGAATAGCAAGAAAAGGCCTTTTTAACTCAATGTCTTGGCATAGAATGCCTTTGTCTAGAAAGGGAAAAGCCAGAGTCACTTTTTCCTTAAAACAATTCACTAATTCCTATTTTCATTGTATTTTCTAACGTCATTTGCTTCAGCAAGATTGGTCATACATCTTCTTCTCAACACTACAAATCTGCCCATTTTTAAAAGCACCAGCTAACAACTGCCTTAGTCCATTCTGCTATAATAAAATACCATAAACTTGGTAATTTATAAACAACAGACATTTATTGCTCATAGTTCTTGAGGCTGGAAAGTCAAATATCAAGGCATTAACAAATTTGGTGTCTGGTTAGGACTTGGTCTCTCTTTTATGGAGGGTGCCTTCTAGCTGTGTCTCCACATGACAGGAGTGACAAGAGGGCATACTTGAGCCTTTTTTATAAGGGCATTAGTCCCATTCATGACAATGGAGCCCTTATGACTCAATTATTTATCAAAGTCTTCATCTATTAATTCTTTCATATTGGGTATTAGATTCCAACACATGGATTTGAGGGAGACACCAGCATTCAGACCGTAGCAACACCCTTTTCCTCTGTGGAGTTTCCTTTGAGTAATTCAGTGCTCCTTTTCCAAACTTCTGTAGCACCTAGCCTTTATTACATGATTTAAGTCTTTGATCACTTATTATCTTGCATTGCATATTTTATTTTAAGTGTTTTAGACCTGCTCCATGAATTAAATTATCAGTTTTTTAAAAGCAAAGACAATACCTTCTAATTGCTTTGTACTTTCTAGAAGGCCTAACCCATTGTATATCTTCAATAGTTATTGATTAAAGTGTGTAACCTTGAACATTATCTTTTCTTAATGATAATTTTCTCTTTACAATATTGCATAGAGCTTTCATTATGTAGAGAAAAATACATATATGTCTCTATAAAAGTAAAACTATAATGAGATAAGCAAATTTGCAAGTAGAAAATTATATATTGTCACATTTGTTTTAATGATGTTATTCTACTTTTGTTTCATCTTGAGGATGGTTCTTCTGAATTATAAAGACACCATGAATTGCTTTGAGCTCTCATACAATCTTAAAATTAGATTCAACAATTTAAGTTTTTTAAACACTTCTTACAAGTTTAGTTTTATGTTTTCTTCAATGATAGATTGCCATAGTAAATCTATTGCTAAATAGAGTATACAATGAAATTTTAATATTTCGTTTGATAGTTTGGTAGCTTCGGGCTATTGATATTCTAGGAACTATGTACATTTATGTTTATTAAGAAAGTGATGAAATTTGAAGCTACTTTTTTCCTTTTTACAACATTCAGCTTTAATTATTTATTTATTTACTTTTTTATTTATTTATTGAGGCAGAGCCTCTCTCTCTCCGGGGCTGGAGTGCAGTGTCATGATCTCGGCTCACTGCAACCTCTGCCTCCTGGGTTCAAACAATTCTTGTGCCTCAGCCTACTAAGTAGCTGGGACTACAGGCATGAACCACCCTGCCTGGCTAATTTTTTAATTTTTAGTAGAGAACAGGTTTCGCCATGTTGGCCAGGCTAGTCTTGAATTCCTGGCCTCAAGTGATCCTCCCACCTTGACTTCCCAAAGTGCTGGGATTACAGGCGTGAGCCATCATGCCCAGACACAACATGCAGCAATTTAAATTTGATATATCAGACTTTTAATAAACTACACTCATTGTAATCATTTTTTTCTTTGTATAACTAAAATTCTCAGAAGCAATTTTCTATTTTTGTCATCTTTATTTCTCATCAGGAAAATAAACACAATCCATTTGTTCTAAAAGTTGTTTAGAGACCTCTAGTCTATTAAAGAATACAACTTTTACAGGATAGAGTTACGTATACATTCAGTATTTTCCAGGCATTTTCCTTAACTATTGTTTAATACATTATTCAAGAATCACACCACTGGATATTTTACTTACTATGAACCATTAAGCTACACATTAAATATTTATTAGAGAAACAATAAATCAGAAAACACAGTAATTTTTCTAGAGTTATAATTTAGTACAAATTCAATTGAGTCCACAATCGTCATAAATCTTGAAAATCTAATTGCCTCACATGGATTTCTTAGAAAACATAAGTCTCTCAAGTTTGACTTTTACAGGAAGGCACATTTTTTTCTCTTGTGTAAATTAAGACCCTAGAATGTTCAAATTTGATAACTTTTAGTTAAACAAAATAAACTTATTTTGAATATTTGAAACTGAAGCTCAGAAAGATAAAATGAATTGTCCAAGATCACATAGCTGCATGGTTGGAAAGTTGGGACGAAAATTTGTGTGTTAATTTCCTTTTTTCATGCTGCTTCTACTACGTAATATAGGAAAATCAAATTGGAGTGATTTGAAACCCTTATTATTATAACTCTCCCAATAGTCCTATTTTTGCTTTTTAGAGTAAGAGTTAAATGTTTCTGCTTCCACAAGCAATTACTTATACATTTAAAAATTAATGTTATATTCTTGCTTCTGTGTTTTCTCTTTTCTAAATATCTCACCTCGTTAGTCACTCCATTTTGGACAATCTTTGGTTTGTCAAAATCTCTCTCAAACTGCATACACATAAGCGTAGATCTGGTATGAATTTGAGCCTTCGTAATTCCTGCTCCTGTTAAGTTGTATCCTTTATCCGACAATAACCTTTATAAGTACATATTGTTATCATCTTCATCTTATGCATGAGGAGATAGAGATTCAGAGATGTTAAGGAATTTGTTCATAGTCATGTTACATTTAAGCATATGTGACTGTTGTATGTTGTACTAGCATATCCCTATATATCTCTACAAATCTATTGACAAAATTTTGCTTTTTAAGCACCTACTATGTAATAGATACTATTATATTTACAAAGAAATATAAGCTGACTTTTCTCTCCTACCTTGTTTTTAAGAAGATTACAATGTTGGTGAGGCTATGTAAAATATATGCATAAAAAGTCCCTTAAAATACAATATAATATAAATGGCAAACATTATTATGGAGGTTTTTAAGAAGGATAAAATAAGGAAAAAGAGAAAATAACTAACACTTAAACACTGTTTTTATATTTACCATGTGCCAGATGTCGGTTGTTTTTCCATACAAAATACAAATACAAACCTGCAGGGATTTAAACATTATTCATCTAATTTTAAAGTAAGAAAACTAATACTCAGAGAGAGGCAGGAAAAAGAAAAGCAAGAAATGTACAGGGCGTGTTTCTTAGGCACATAATTAAACAGCATAACTGCAGGAAGTCATACTGGAGAATAGCAGGAGACAAGGCAGCAATCCATAGTAAGTAAATGAGTTGAATTTCAGAGACATCATTCCAAAGGTGTTGGAGGAAATTATTTTCAACATCAGATACTCTGGTACTTCGGTATATATGATTCTAATAAGGACAAGAATCTTGCATACCTGTTTTCAATAATCATTAGTTTTAGAAAGTAAACAGTACTGCAAAAGAGGTGGTGAAGCTAATGGAGAAAGAAAGAAAGTTGAGATGTCAATAAAGAAAATTGTTTTAAATGACCAGTTGGAGTACTGGGGCTCTTCCTCCCTAAGTTAACCTTTTTCTGATGATTATTATTTATTAATACTCCCAACTGGAGATATCAGAGCACATATGCATTTTAAAAATGTGAGTGTAATGGCCAGGAGCAGAGTTCCAGCTTGTGAAGCAAATGTAAATATGTTGTTTTTATACTTTAGGGAGGTAAGACCTCTGACTTCTCAATGAACTGAGGCTCTAAAAAACAACCTAGTCTATCAAGTTTATTTTACATGCAAGCATAAGGAACTGTTACGTATGTAGTGGAATTTTCTGATTTCCATGAAAAATCTTTATCTCCAAAAGTTTCTGCTATGTCAATTTGTTGAAATTCCTACCGTTGTTATAGGATCATTCTCTTTTGTTAAAGCCTTGTACCTACGATGTTGCGCAGTTAAGACAGTCATCTTGAAAGGACATCATAGACGGGGTCAATAACTTGTTAGGATGAGTTATGTTTTTTATGTCATCTAACAAGATCTAAAGCTGTGTTCTCCAATATTATAACCACTAGCAACACACGGTTATTTAAATTCAAATTTAAATTTATCAGTAACTACCACATTAAACAGTGAAAATACAGAGAGTTGCCATAATTGAAAAATGTTTTATTGGACAGTGCTGGTTTCATGATAATATTTTGTGGGTAACAGAAAAGTAGAAAGTATCAGAGCCTGAGGACGCATCCTGTGAACAAGATGTGTGGGGAGAGTTGCTGCTGTAAAGAACCTAAGTCTTGAGTTTAGAATAAGGTACATAATTACACTGTGTTCTCTGATCATGGTCACTTCCTTACCATAGGTTGACTATCTAGAGAAATCCCTTTGCTGCTTAGTATGAGTGAGCATATTATATGTCCAACTCATGTTGAAACCATAGCACACCTTGAAGTGGGTGTCAAGGTATATGTCATTTTAATACACCTACCAAATATCATAGCTTAGCCTATCCTACCTTAAAAGTGCTCAGAGCACTTACACTAGCATGACTGATTGTGAGATGTAGCTTGCTGCCACTGTCCAGCTTTCCAAAAGTGATGCATTATGTCATATTGTATATCACAAGCCTGGAAAAAGATCAAAATTCAAAATTTGAAGTATGGTTTTTACAAAATGCATATGACTTTAGGGCCATTGTAAAATTAAAAAAAAAATCTTATTTATAACCATTGTAAGTGGGGAACCATCTGTATTTCTTTTCATGTTGTTAACTTTGCCAGGCATTACATTTTATTTCATGGAATTACATATATATTTAACACTGATATCTACATCTACATATACATATATATGACATAATGTGCCTTTATTGCAATAAAAGCACAAGAGATAGTACAATTGTTTTTCTATCTGTGGTTGAAATTTCCGTCTTCTTTGAGGCCTGTAGCATCCAGCTATATTACCTACTATCATCTTTTGCCCTTCCTCAAAATCCATATTCACTAATCTTTTAGCCACTTATGAAAATGTTGGCACCTAGATCAGTCCTTCTTTTAATCCTACATACCAAAGCTATCATTGGTAACTTCAAAGCCCATGTGAATAACTCATCTACCATCCTAACTTCATCATAATGTCTTCACTTCAATCACAACTTTCATATCTCAGGCACTCATCTATGCCCAGAACTGCTCCAACTTTGAAATCTTAAGGTATAATCCAAACCTCATATTCTGAGCAGTTCACTTGCTTTCTTACCTCATTAAGAACTTTAGCTCCTGGACATCTCCATTTTCTTTCAACATATCAGCTACTTTCAGTTTTTAGTTCCTTTGCTATCCAGACTATATCACATTTCTCATTAACATTATTTTTTTCCATGTTCCATTTTCTTTACATTGCCTTTCCAAACCATGCCCCCAAACCCTCAAAGAGTTTACCACCAAGTTTATGAGCATGGTTGGAGAAGAACACAATTATGCACATAGGCATCACAAAATATCCATGGCTGCTCATGCTGACTGTACTCACAATACTGCCCAATAATAACTTTTATGTATCACTAGTCAGCTTTCTATTTTGTTCTTTAGAACAGCTAGTTCAAATCATCACCATTTTTGTCTAGCCCTCTACACCTTCTTTTTAATAGACTATTTTGCATCTTATTTCACACAAAAAAAGCACAGTAGCTATGAACTCTTTCATATTCCTCCCTACCACTGAAAATTGTATTGTGTCTTCTCTCATTTTGCTCTCTATCACTCCAGTTTCAGGGAAGAAGCTGTCTCTATTACTTTTCTAGAACTGTCTTAAATAACTGCAAACTGGGTGGCTTAAACAGTAAAAACTCATTGTCTCAAAGTTCTGGAGGCTAGATGTCAAAAATCAAGGTGTTAGTAAGGTTGTTTCCTTCTAAGGACTCTAAAGGAAGGATCTGTTTTAGGCTTCTCTCCTTGGTTTGTAGATAGTGATCTTCCCCCTGTGTCTCTTGACATCATTTTTCTTCTCTGCATGTCTATGTGTCTGAAGTTCCTCCTTTAGTAAGACACCAGTCATACCAAATTAGAGCCCACTGAAATTACCCCATTTTAACTTGAATACTTCTGTAAAATCCCTATATACAGATAAAGTCACGTTATGAGGTACTAAGAATTAGGGCATCAACATATAAATTTGTTGGTTGGGGTTACAGTTCAACACATAATAGTATCCTTCCTCTTATCAAAGTATACTTCTCCCTTCCATGTGTACTCTTGATCCACAGTATTTTACCACCTCAAGAACTTCATTATGTAATGAATTTCTTTACATTATTGGATCTGTAGACCTCTTCTCTTACCAGCTTTATTATAAAAATCCTCCTTTGACCATGTTTTCCTATCTAGCTATCCCCTTCTTTCTCTTCTTTCTTTTAATTAAAATATCTTTATATAATAGATTGCACACTTTTACCATGCACTTACCTCAGGCTTTCATTCCCATTGCTGTACTTCAAGCCCTCTTTGCCAAGGTCATAGGTGACTTTCTGTTTACTAAACTTAAAGAGTGATTTTCAGGAGTCATTAGTTATTTAGTTCCACCTAGAATGTTAAGATTTCTCCATTGGTTTCCATATTGCTTCTGTATTTTCTCCCAGCCTTATTACTATACTTTCTCAATCTTCCAAGCTTCATCTTCTACCTGTTCCTTGACTATAACTTATCCGTGAAAGTTTTCTGAAAAGATCAAGTTTATTGAAGTGAAATTGACATAAAGAAAAATTTGCCCTTTAAAAGAATGTGTTTAAGGGCATCAGCAAGACGGCAGAATAGCAAGCCCTGGACATTCCTTCTTCCCAAGATCCCTAATACAAGAGTGACTCACAGGTCCATTTCTTTGTGAGAAACCCAAAAATTAGTTGAGAAGCTCTTACATCCTGTGCTAGTTTACAAGACCAGCCATAGTAAAATCAATAAGAGAAGCAGAGATATCCTCTTCCCATAATCTTCACCCCTGGCACAGTACCATACAATTAAGGTGAAACTCCCAGCTCTTAGTTTCTTCAAAGGACTTGGTCCATAGATCTAATGTTCAAACTTTTTTGGATGCTAACCAAGGCACTGCCTTCTATCATGTTGTCTAAGAAAATTGATAGGGCCTACTAATAAAAGCTGAGTATCTCTAATCCAAAAATCCAGAATCAGAAATGTTACAAAACCCAGAACTTTTTCAGCATCAAGAAGACATTCAAAAGGAAATATTTATTGGAAGCATTTCAGATTTCGGATTTTTCAATTAGGGATGCTGAACAGGTAAGTATAATGCAAACATTCCAAAATTTGAAAAAAAAATAAGACCTGAAACACTTCTAGCTTCAAGCATTTTGATTAAGGGATACTCAGCAGGTATGTGGTAGGTATCTGGGAGCTACAGAGAATAAAGCAGCAGTTTAACTAGGGTGAAGACACACCACACCTCCTTGCCCTGGTTCAACCTAGAACAAAAGCAAGTGATAAACTCCAGCCCCAAAATTCTCCTTGAGGAGATAAAGAGTTGGATGGCACATTTAATATCCCCAGTTTTTGGGTGTTCCCTAAGGAACTGGTTTCTATCTCACCTATCTCAGAGAGCTGTAGGGGCTGTTATATGTTATATCCCAGACCCCTGGGAGCTGCAGAGAAAAATGTGGTGGTTTGAATAAATGGGCGGGCACTCACCCCAGCTCATCACCTCAGCTGAGCACAAAGCAAGGAGGAAATAAATCCCAGCTCCCAGATTCTCCAAGATGAGGGATTGAGCTGAACATGCAACAAATGTCCAATATTTCTGGGAGGTGCTCAAATGACTGACTCTGTCTTGCTTGTCTTAGAATACTAACAGGACCCAGCATACCGTAGCCATGCAAGGACTGTGAGAACAAAGACAATGGTTAGATATAGCACATAACTAGTGACCACAGCTCTTCCTCTCCAAGTTCAGCACAGAGTTAACAGGCTAACAACCCCACTTACCAACCTATCCCTGAAAAAGGGAAAGAGTTGGACAGAGCATCTAATGATTCAGATTTCTGGGGACTTCCCGAGGAACTGGCCTCAGCTTGCCTTCAGAGCACTAATGGGATCTAGTACACTCTAGATGCCAGAGGGCACTCAAGAACCAAAAAGCAGGTTGAACTAGCAACAGGGTTTAAGAGCGAGGCTGATTGGAGAGGGTCTTCTCCTATATGATGCAAATAGGTAAAGACGCAGAAAGGTGGTTTTCTTGTCCAAATGCACAGACATCAACTCAGAGAGTCAGGGAAAATTAAGAAAAATAAATATGTTCCAAACAAAGTAACAAGAAAAATATCCAGAAACTGACTCTAAAGAAATGTAGATGTATAGTATACCTAACAGATAATTCAAAATAACTGCCATAAATATGCTTACTGAAGTCCAGAGAACAATGCACGAAGAAAGTAAGAAATGAAACGAAGAGACAGAAAATATTAAGAACTACCAAACAGGAATCTTGGAACTAAAAAATTTAATAAATGAACTGAAAACTCACTGGCTGGGTTCAATAGCAGATGAAAAAAAATTAGATCAACAAACTTGAAGACAGATCATTGAAATTTATTCAGTCAGAGGAACAAAAAGAAGAAAGAAAAGGAGTGAATAAAGCCTAAGGAACTTGTAGGACACTATCGAATGGACCAACACACATTATGAGAATTAAAGAAAGAGAAGAGAGAGAGAAAGAACCAGAGAAAGTCTTCAAAGAATGGCTAAAAATTTTCCAAATATGGAAAGGGAAATGGACATCAAGACACAGGAAGCCTAAGGAATCCCAAATCAAATGAAGGCAAAGAAATGTAATCTGAGACATATTTTAATTAATTTACCAAATTCCAAAGACAAACAGAGAAGTTTGAAAGCAGCAAGAGAAAAGCCACTCATCACATACAAGGGAAACTTCAGAAGACTATCAGTGGATTTCTCAGCAGAAACACACAGGCTTCAGAAGTGGTATATCATATTCAAGTCCTAAAGAAAACCACTGTGAATCAATAACACTATGCCCAGAAAAACTTTCCTTTGAAAATAAAATATAGAGACTTTCCTACACAAACTAAGTTTGTAGCAAGTTTGTCACCCCTAGATATGCTTTGTGAGAAAAACTAAAAGGAGTTCCTCATCTTGAAACAAAATGATCCCAAGCAGAAACATAATAGCGTAAGAAAGTGTAAAGTTCATTGGCAAAGTTAATATACAGCTAAATATTGAATACTGTATTGTCATAACTGTGGTTGGTAAATCACTGTTAATTCTAGTATAAGTTACAAGACCAAATTATTAAATAAGAGCCATAACTAAAAATATGTTAATAGATACCAAACATAAACATGTAAGTTATGAATTCAATAACAAAGTATGTATGGGGGATAAGTAAAGCTGCATAGTTTTGTATATAATTATAATTAAGTTGTTATCAGCTTAAAATAGACTATTATACGATATTTTTGTAAGCCCCATGATAACCACAAAGAAAACACTATCAAATGGACCAACGTACACATTGTGGGAGTTAATAACATGTTTCTAATAGATATATGTAGTAATAATGTGTAATGGATAAATATTATTATTACTTGTATGTCCTATAGAAGATACACAAACAAGAGCAAAAACAAGCTTGTCAATACAAACCTAAAACAACGAAACACAAAGAAAAACAGGAAGAGGGGGAAAATGTACAAAATAGCTACAAGACAAACAAAAACAAATGTGGCAATGATAAATTCTTCCCTATCAATATTTCCTTAAAATGACAATGAATTAAAGAACCCAACTGACAGATGTAAAGTGGAAGAATGATTTAATAAAAGATTCAACTGCATGCTGCTTACAAGAGACTCAGTTTATATTTAAGGACACACTTAGGCTGAAAGTAAATGAATGGAAAAAGATATTCCCTTAAAAAGGTAACTGAAAGAAAGCAGGGTTGGCTATATTTATATTAGAAACAACAGACTTTAAGTCAAAAATTGTTACAAGAGACAGAAATAAATTATATAATGAAAAAAGGGCCAATCCACCAGGAAGATATAAAAATTATAAATACATGTGCTCCCAACATTAGAGCACCTCAATACATATAACCAACAATGACAGAACTGAAATAAAAAATACATAGCAATACAATAATAGTAAGAGACTGTCATAGCCTTCTTTTAATAATAGGTAGAACCAGAAAACAGGTAATCGGCAAAGAAACAGTGGGCTTAAAAGAACACTACAGACCAAATGGATCTATGGACATGTAAAACACATGCATCCCACAAGGAACAGAAAATACGTTCTGATCAAGTGCACATGTAACATTCTCCAGGCTACATCAAATGTTAGGTCACAAAACAGATCTTAACAAACATGAGAAGATTAAAATCATACCAAGTATTTCTTTTGACCACAGTTAAATGAAACTAGAAATCACTAGAAGAAAAACTAGATAATTCAAAATATTCTGAAATAAAACAACACATTACTGAAAAACGAATAGGTCAAAGAATAAATAAAAATGGAAATTAGAAAATATATGGAGGCACAAGTAAATGAAAACCCAACATACCAAAACTTACAGGATGCAGAAAATGCAATTTTTAGAGAAAAGTTTGTAGAGATAAATACCTACATTATAAAAGAGAAGGGATCTGAAACAATCTGACTTTTCACTAAAGTAACTAGAAAATGAAGAAAAAACAAAACCCAAAGTCACAGCAGAAAAATTATTAAAATAGTAGCAGAAATAAACTAATTAGATAATAGAAAAACAATTAAAAAGTCAATGAATCTAAGAGGTAGTTTTGAAAATATAAATAATATTGACAAACTCTTAGACTAAGATAAAAAAGAAAATTATCTTAAGTAAAATTAGAAATGAAAGAGGAGACATTATAACTGATACTACAAAAATGCAAAGGATCCTAAAAGGCTACTATGAACAACTAAATACCAATGAAATAGATAACCTAGAGAAACGGATACAGTCCTAGAAACATACAAGCTACACAGACTGAAAAATGAAGAAATAGAAACTGAACAGATGTATACCTAATAAGAAGTTTGAATCAGTAATCAAAGACCTCCAAACAGAAAAACCCAAGTGATGACCACTGGAAAATTCTACAAAACATTTAAATAAGAATTAATGCCAATCTTTCTCAAACTCTTCCCAAAAATTTAAGGGAAGGGAACACTTCCAAACTCATTTTCTGAGGGCAGCTACCTCTCTGATATCAAAGCTGGACAACAGAAGAAAATAAAACTACAAGCCAATTACCTTGATAAGCATGGAGGTACGAATCCTCAACAAAAAATTAGAAACTGAATTCAACAGCACATTAAAAGCATCATACATCTTTACTAAGTGAGATTTGTTTCTGGGATGTAATATTGGTTCAACATATGCAAGCCAATTAATGTGATGAAGCAAATTAACAAAATTAAAGTTAAAAATATGTATTCATCTCAATAGATGCAGAAAGTATCTGATGAAATTTAACACTTTTTCTTTTTTTTTTTTTTTTTTTTTTTTTTTATTATACTTTAAGTTCTAGGGTACATGTGCATAACGTGCAGGTTTGTTACATATGTATACTTATGCCATGTTGGTGTGCTGCACCCATCAACTCGTCAGCACCCATCAATTCATCATTTATATCTTGTATAACTCCCCAATGCAAGCCCTCCCTCCTCCCCCCTCCCCCCTCCCCATGATAGGCCCCAGTGCGTGATGTTCCCCTTCCCGAGTCCAAGTGATCTCATTGTTCAGTTCCCACCTATGAGTGAGAACATGCGGTGTTTGGTTTTCTGTTCTTGTGATAGTTTGCTAAGAATGATGGTTTCCAGCTGCATCCATGTCCCTACAAAGGACGCAAACTCATCCTTTTTTATGGCTGCATAGTATTCCATGGTGTATATGTGCCACATTTTCTTAATCCAGTCTGTCACAGATGGACATTTGGGTTGATTCCAAGTCTTTGCTATTGTGAATAGTGCCGCAATAAACATACGTGTACATGTGTCTTTGTAGTAGAATAATTTATAATCCTTTGGGTATATACCCAGTAGTGGGATGGCTGGGTCATAAGGTACATCTAGTTCTAGATCCTTGAGGAATTGCCATACTGTTTTCCATAATGGTTGAACTAGTTTACAATCCCACCAACAGTGTAAAAGTGTTCCTATTTCTCCACATCCTCTCCAACACCTGTTGTTTCCTGACTTCTTAATGATTGCCATTCTAACTGGTGTGAGATGGTATCTTGACAGAAACTCTACAAAGAAAGAATAGAGAGAAACTCTCTTGATGTAGTTTGGATGTTGTCTCATCTAAATCTCATACTAAATTGTAATCTGCAGTGTTGGAGGTGGAGACTGGTGGGATGTGATTGGATCGTGGGAGTGAATTTCTCATGAATGATTTAGTGCCATCCCCTTGGTGCTGTCCTCGTGAAAGTGAGTGAGTTCTCCCAAGATCTGGCTGTTTAAAAGTGTGTGGCATCTTCTCCGTCACTCTCTCTCTCCTGCTCTTGCCATGTGTTGTGCCTGCTCCTGCTTTGCCTTCTGCCGTGAGCAAGAACTCCCTGGAAACCAAGCAGATGCCAGTACATTGCTTGTACAGCCTGGAGAACTGTGAGCCAATTAAACATATTTTTAAATAAATTACCCAGTATCAGGTATTTCTTTCTAGAAATACAAAAATAACCTAATACATCCTTTAACATAATAATGGCCATATCTGAAAATCCCACATCTAACATCATACTTAAAAGTGAAAAGCTGAAAGCTTTTCTACTAACATCAAGAATGAAGCTAGGATGCCCACTCTCACCAGTTTTACTCAACATAGCACTAGGAGTCTTATTCTGAGTAATTAGGTAAGAAAAATAAATGAAAGGCACCTGGTTTGGAAAGAAAGATGTAGAATGGTCTCTGTTTGCTGATGACCTGATATTATATATAGAAGATCATAAATATCCTCCAAAAAGCATGTTAAATCTAATAAGTCAGTAAAGTCTCAGGATACAAAATTGACATAAAGTATCAGTTGTGTTTCTAAATGTGAAGACTGAACTATCTGAAAGGAAATAAAATAACCCAACTTACAATAGCATCAAAAAGAATAAAATACTTAGACATAAACTTAAAGAAAGTGAAAGACTTGTACACTGAAAGCTACAAAATGTCATTAAAAGAAATTCACAAAGAGATAAACAAATGGAAAATCATCGTGAGGCTTAATATTGTTAAAATGTCCAAATAACCAAAGCAATCTACAGATTCAATGTCATCCCTATCAAAATCCCAAAGTCATTTTTTTACAGAAATATGAAAAACAATTCTAAAATTCTTGTAGAACCACAAAGGACCCCACATACCCTAAATAATCTTGAAAAAAAATAAAGAACAAAAATGGAAGCATCACACTCTGATTTCAAAATATATTAAAAAGCTACCACAATTAAGATAAACATTTCAAGTTCTCACTTATTTGTGGGATCTAAAAATTAAAACAATTGAACCCATGGAGATAGACAGTAGAAGGATGGTCACCAGAGGCTGGGAAAGGTAGTTGGGGGTGGGTGAAAGGTAGGGATGGTTAATGGGTACAACAACAACAACAACAACAACAACAACAAAGCAAAAAAACAGGTGAAACGAATGAATAAGATCTAATAGGGTGACTTTTGTCAATAATAAATTGTACATTTTAAGATAATTGGATTGTTTATAAAATAGAGGATACGTGTTTGAGGGGATGGATACCACATTTTCCATGACGTGATTATTATGCATTGTATGCCTGCATCAGAACATCTCGTGTACCCCATAATTATATACATCTACTATTTTAAAAAGTTTTAAAACGGGGAAAAAAAACACTATGGTACTGACAAAAGACAGACATATAGACCAATCGAACATAATAGAGGACCCTGAAATTAATTCACCCATGTAGGGTCAAAAAATCACTGACTGAGTGCCAAGCATATAAAATTGAGAAATAATACTGTCTTCAACAAATGGTATTGGGAAGACTAGATATCCAAATGCATAAGAATAAAATTAGACTTTTATTTCACATCACATATAAAAATAAACTCAATTACGCCTGTAATCTCAGCACTTTGGGAGGCCAAGGGGGGGCGGATCACTAGCTCAGGAGATCGAGACCATCCGGCTGACACGGTGAAACCCCGTCTCTACTAAAAAAATAGAAAAAAATTAGCCAGACGTGGTGATGGGCACCTGTGGTCCCAGCTACTCTGGAGGCTGAGGCAGGTAAATGGCGTGAACCCGAGAGGCGAAACTTGCAGTGAACCAGAGCTTGCAGTGAGCCAAGATCGTGCCACTGCACTCCTGCCTGTGTGACAGAGCAAGACTCCGTCTCAATAAATAAATACACAAATAAAATAAATAAATAAATAAATTCAGAATGGATTAAAGATTTAAATGCAACTGGAACCCATAAAACTACTAAAAGGAAACATAGGAAAAAAGCTTCTTAACTTTGGAATGGACAATGATTTCATCAATACGATCTCAGAACACAGACAACAAAAGAAAAAATAGATGAGTTCGACTACATCAAATTAAAAATTTTCTGCATAGCAAAGAGGACTATCAATACAGTAAAAAAGCAACATACAGGATTGGAAAGAATAATTGCTAACCATAAATCTGATGAGTTCATTCCCCAAATAAATAAGTAACCCCTCAAACTCAATAGCATAAAGAAAAATCAATTTTAAAATGGACTGTAGAGATTTCTCTATAGAAGACATACAAATGGCCAACAGAAGTGGAAAAATGCTGAAAGTCCCTAATCATAAAGCAAATACAAATGAAAACCACAATGAGATATCACTTCATATCTATTAGGATTGCCGTTATCAAAAAAATAAAACATCAAGTTTTGATGTGAATGGGAAGAAACTGGAACATCTGTACTCTGTTAATGAGAATGCAAAATGGTTCACCTGCTATTGAAAACAGTATGGCATTTTCACACACACACACAAAAAATAGAACTACTATATGATCCAGCAAACTCACTTTTGGATATATATTCAAAATAATTGAAATCAAGATCTCAACGAAATGGTATCACTCTCATGTCCATTGCATCACTATTCACAATAGCCAAGATGTGAAAACAACCTAAAGGTTCATTGGCAGATGAATGAACAAAAAATATGTGGTGTACACATACAATGTAATATTACTCAACCTTACCTATTCTTCTCTAGCATTTATGTCAGTGAAATAGCTACTCATCACCATCCTAGTCACTCTGAACAGGAAACTGAGAATTAGTATGGGTTCCTCATGTCGATTAATGACAAGATCCTGTTTAGTGTCTCTCTTTCTCCTTTGACACAGTTTAGAAATTCAGCCCGTCTAATTTTTTAACTCATATTTGGGTGGCAAGGGCCTTCATTGTTGGAATACTTCCCAGGAAGTGATCATAGGAATCTAAGTAAACTGTTGGATTGGTTTGTGTACTACTCAGTTTCACGAAACAAATAGAGAGTGCTTTTATTTTATTTCTCAATAGTAAATTCAAGTATGAAAAATCCTTGGGCTTCAACAGAAATAGGGCCTCTATCTGATAGTATAATCTAACCAAGTTTTGAATATATTTCAGTCTTGTTATAGCCACTGGAATTGCTTGCCAAATATGTCAGTTTCTCCATCTTCTTTACACAAGGTATGATTACACTTCTTGTTTTTCTTATGTTTGCATGGGGCCATGTGATTGTTTTGGCCAATGATTTTGAGCAGAAGATGTATGTCATTTTCAGATCAAGGCATTTAGTAACAGGGACATGATCCTACAGAGCTCTTTTTTTCTTTTTGATATGGTGGTTTCACATGTTATGGTGGTTTCTCTGAGAGCTGAGATTCTTAGGGAGTATAATGAACAGAGAGGCCCCAACCCATGCCCTTTAAAGAACATGTAAAATAATTGAGATGTAAATGTCTGTTGTTTTAAATTACCAAGCTTTGGGATTGTTTGTTGCTGCACTATAGTCTATCCTGGCATACATATATATAGAGAGAGAATATATATGTATATGTAAGTATATATGTATATGTATGAGAATATATATATATGTACACACTCTTGTATGTAAGAATATATATGTATATATACTTTTTCCATCTTTGCTCCTGTTCTCTCCAGTAATATCAGTAATAACGATAACCCTAAATATCATTATTATTTTATATCATTGATGATAGAGTTGGTAAATAAAAAACAGAAATAGGCCGGGCGCGGTGGCTCAAGCCTGTAATCCCAGCACTTTGGGAGGCCGAGACAGGCGGATCACGAGGTCAGGAGATCGAGACCATCCTGGCTACCACGGTGAAACCCCGTCTCTACTAAAAATACAAAAAATTAGCCGGGCGAGGTGGCGGGCGCCTGTAGTCCCAGCTACTCGGGAGGCTGAGGCAGGAGAATGGCGCGAACCCGGGAGGCGGAGCTTGCAGTGAGCTGAGATCCGGCCACTGCACTCCAGCCTGGGCGACAGAGCGAGACTCCCCGTCTCAGAAAAAAAAAAAAAAAAAAAAAAAAAAAAAAAACAGAAATAAGTTAATAAATACCAAAATAATTTGTAATGGCCTCTTCTTAGAAAGCATAGAATAATCACAATAATTATGATATTGACAGCTAATATTCAACTAAGCTCACCATGTGATAAGAAATATGCTAAATATTTCACATACATTATTTTATTAATTCCTCATAACAACTTTATCAGAAACATTATTATTGCTTATATTATCACTTTATAGGTGAAAACACTGATGCATATGGTTTAAGATACTTGTCCAAAGTCTCACGAAAGGATATTTCAAAAGTTTAAATTAAAAATAAGCTTAATCAGTCTAAAACAAAAAGAAAATCTTACAATGTTTTAGGAGATTACATATATTTCCCTGATGGTACAATCTAAATAATTTGTAATCAAAGATGAGGCCTTCTGCAGAAAAGATGGAAAAATAAATGTGAAAACCTATTCAAGTATGTCCAGATTTATGATATTAATACCATTGAAATTGCATAAAACTTCATAAAAAGTAGTCTTGCTACTAAGAGTTAAGCGAGAGCACAAGTATATGTGCAAATTTAACAATGTATTGGTATTATTTTTAAAGAATATATTTTTGCAAAACATCACATCAATGAGACAAGTTCTTGTGACTGTATTATACATGATATTTAACTTTATAAAATATTACATCCAATCTTCCTCTTCTATAAACATTTGACATGACCAATATCATTCTTACTCATGTATCACATAATTTGCTGATTTAACACAGATGATTCTTTTAAAGTATAAGCAAACCATAAAGCACAGTTAATGTACTTTTAGAAATGTTATTAACTTATTTTATACCCTTATCATCACAATTTGAATTTTATACTGTAAGCAATAGAGAACCATTGAACGATGGAAGACCAAACTAAGATAATTGTGCTTTGGACAGAAAGAAGTGGGAGAATTGATAAGCATTGGGAAGTAGATCTGATAAGACCTGGAACACAGAACAAGGAATATTAAGTGAAATTAGGCAGGGATATGTGTTTCTGCCCTGGCACAATGAACCTGAACATAACACCGTTGTGAGGATCTTAAGGCAGCAAAATAATAGCATAAGAACCTGTGATACATGGAAGCATAGGATGGTATATTCATGAAGAGGCTGCAGCTGATAGCACAAGGTAGGAGTAAGATGCTAAAAGGGAAGTAAGAGGCTGTTTTCACAAATATTCATAGGGTCAGCTCTATTGTTAGGTCTCAGGTAGAGAAACTTGCTCATTAGTAGATAGGTTTTACAACATAGATGTAGCACAATTAATAATAAAACAGAAAGTTCCTCTCAATTTCTGGCTCCTTTGAGTTGTCAAATGTCTGTCTCCCATAGTATCCAATTTTTTCTAGCTTCTCTGTCTATCTCAGTCAGATGGCTTCTTTACTGGACATCTTTATGCCTGTTCTCTGTCCAGTCATCCAGTTTCTCTTACATACCTTTTCTCTTTGCATCCTTCCCTTCTATGCTGCTGTGATGAAACATGATAGTTTGACCAATTCATGACATCGTGACCCAAACATTGTCTGGACTTTCCAAATCTGAAAACATTTGTTTTCTTCTACTATAAAGATAAAATGTGTATTTCAAACACAGCAGGTTACACCCCCCCAAAACCAAAACAAACCATGCTTTTTATTGCAATCTTTCTAATGTTAATACTACTTTCTTTGATATGAAATTCTTTCTTCTCATCTTCCTAAAGAACTCCTACTTATCTTTCTTTTTTTAACTTTTATTTTAAGTTCAGGGATACATATTCGAGTTTGTTATACAGGTAAACTCATGTTATGGGGCTTTTTGATACAGATTATTTCATCACCCAAATATTAAGCCTAGCACCCATTAGTTATTTTTTCTGATCCTCTCCCCACTCCAACCCTGCACCCTCCCGTAGGTCCCAGGGTCTGTTGTTCCTCTCTTTGTGTCCGGTGTTCTCATCATTTAGCTCCCATTTATAAGTGACAACATGTAGTGTTTGGTTTTCTGTTCCAGAGTTAGTTTATTAAGGATAATGACCTCCAGCTCCATGAATAGACACTTTTCAAAAGAAGACATACATGCGGCTAATAAACCTATGAAAGAAAAGCTCAACATCACTTATCATTAGAGAAATGCGAATCAAAACCACGAACAGACATCATCTTACATCAGTCAGAATGGCTATTATTAAAAAGTCAAAAAATAGCAGATAGTGGTGAGGTTGCAGAGGCAAAGGAATCTTTATACACTGTTAGTGGGGGTGTAAATTAATTCAGTCATAGTGGAAAGCAGTGTGGTGATTCCTATTCATTTGTCAATCACCAGTTCCATTGTTACCTTTTCTATGAAACTTTTCTTGGTTTTCCCAAGCAGAATGAGTTGTTCTTTATCTGTGTGCCTCCTGCCCTACTGACCCATTTCACATTCATCTGAATGCCATAGAGTCCAGAAGACTGTCTGGTACTCATTCAATTAATACAGTTTATATGTCACTTTCTTTCTCTCTCATTCTCTCTCTCTCTCTCTCTCGTAAAAACGCATAAGCAAAGGGGTGTGGAGGGAGAGAGAGAGAGAGAGAAAGAGAGAGAATAAATTACATGCCTGATTCAAGAGTACACAACAGGGATTACTCAGGTAATTGATTCAGTCGGGTCAGGGATTTTTCTCGTTCTATTTTCATTAATTCATCTGGGATACATGAATTTTGAGGCACTTGGAATATGTTTTTTAATGATAGTTTCAATGCCAGACTTTCCCCACTGTCCCTCACTTTCCCTCCAGCTTCTGAACCTTACCTATACTATCACGTTACACTTCATTTCATGCACATGTATTTATAGCACTATCAATCAATAGTCATTCATCTTCATATGCCAATTCCAGAAATCTACTGTTTTATATGTTCTTGCAAAATTTACATGACAACCTTTTAACATATAGCTTAATTCTTTTTACCACATCACGTTTTACAATTTGCCTATATTAGAAAGCCTGTCACTAAATAGCTTACTCAGTGTGAAAACAGAATACATTTTTTTCTTTAACTGTTCATTTGCCTCCATTCTTACCTCAAAAAAACATTCAGCATCTGACCTCTCTCTCAGTAAATCAATAGGCATACTAACAAAATAAGACAAAACTTAAATAGTGATGAAAGTAATCTTCTGTTTTCATATGGAAAGATATGTTGCTATGGAAACTATTTTTTCTTTGTTTCTATTCATAACAAAAATTATTTCCGCTATATAAGATATTGTACATCTTGGCATCATGAGGGAAAAGGAAAATATGTTTTTGAAAGTCAGATATTAAAGGGAGAAAAGTGTGTTGGCTTGCTCCTCTAACTAGTTAGCTATATCATTTGGTATGGGTGTGTTTATGCTACACAGTTATATAAAGTTGTTATTTGGTGAGATAATGTAAGAGAAATGGTTAGCTTGGTAAGTATTAGGGCTTATATGACTTAATGGAAGGTTTTTCACTTGGAAGTACTAAAAAGACACTTAGGGAAAAATAACTTAAGAATAAAGGGAAACTTAAACATGATTATATAAATAGCATATGTCTGCTTTTGTTCCACATAGCCACCATGGGTCAATTCATTCAACACCAAATACCTGAAAAACTGAAAGCAAAATCATTCATGTAGATTTTGATTTCAGGTAAGAAAAAAGTGTGTTCCTTAGGCTGCAAATTACCTTCAATGTTTCTGGCCCGCTTACAGGCCCTCTTTCCTCTGAGAGAAAAAATTAACATTGTGACTAAGAGTTTCCCTTTCCTTGGAGCCACTCCTGTTGATATAAGATTTAACAGGTTCTCGGACTCTAGCTATCATTTTCCTAGACAAGTTAGATACCTACTAGATGTAAATTATATGATAAATAGTGTCCCTATAGTACATTCCTGTAGATGAGGAAAAAAAAGTTCCCATTGTAGAACTTTAAGACACATTCAGGGATGTGTTCTGTAGAGACCAAAAATTTTTGCAGTTAATGACAATAATTATGTCATAATTTTTCAAATGAATGGAGATATATGTAATGTACCAGAAAGTCAGAGAATAAGTGGAGTCAAATGAATGATCCTGGTACTCTGAGGATGAAAATGTATCTTATCATTAGTCATTCAACTACCCTTCTCCATGTCAGCATACCCAGGATACTAGACCATCTTTTCCTGATACTCTCTGAACTAGGGAACCAGAGGTCTGTTTGTTTGCCTGATATTTTTATTTTTATTTGACAAGTAAACATTTTTTATATTATGGTGTACAACATGATGTTTTGAGGCTGATCCTAGTGTAGTGGTGTTCATAACATGATGTTTTGATATACGTGCACATTGTGGAATGACTGTCAATAGAATTCACATATGCATTACCTCATGTAGTTATTTTTTGTGGTGAGAACATATAAAATCTACTTTCTCAGCAACTTTCAATTGTACAATATATTAACTGTAGTCATCATGATGTACAATAAGATCTTTTGACTTATTCCTCCTAACTAACATTTTGTGTATTTTGGCAAACATCTCCTCAATATCCCCACCATCCTTGGCCTCCAGTAACTACCATTTACTCAGTGTTTCTATGAACTAAATATTTATATACTTTAAAGGGCGTTTTGTTTTTTTTTTGTTTTTTGTTTTTTGTTTTTTTTGAGATGGAGTCTCGCTCTGTCGCCCAGGCTGGAGTGCAGTGACACAATCTCGGCTCACTGCAAGCTCCGCCTCACGGCTTCACGCCATTCTCCTGCCTCAGCCTCCCGAGTAGCTGGGAATACAGGCGCACACCGCCACACTTGGCTAATTTTTTGTATTTTTAGTAGAGACGGGGTTTCACCATGTTAGCCAGGAAGGTCTCGAACTCCTGATCTCGTGATCTGCCCGCCTCGACCTCCCAAAGTGCTGGGATTACAGATGTGAGCCACCGCGCCCAGCCTAAAGGGCGTTCTTTTTTTTGTTGTTGTTGAGACGGAGTCTCGCTCTGTCGCCCAGGCTGGAGTGCAGTGGCCAGATCTCAGCTCACTGCAAGCTCCGCCTCCCGGGTTTACGCCATTCTCCTGCCTCAGCCTCCCGAGTAGCTGGGACTACAGGCGCCCGCCACCTCGCCCGGCTAGTTTTTTTTTTTTTTTTTTTTTTTTTGTATTTTTAGTAGAGACAGGGTTTCACCGTGTTAGCCAGGATGGTCTCGATCTCCTGACCTCGTGATCCACCCGTCTCGGCCTCCCAAAGTGCTGGGATTACAGGCTTGAGCCACCGCGCCCGGCCAAGGGCGTTCTTTATGGTGGATCACAGAATAATCATTTGGATTCATTATGTAAAGGATTAAATTTGATTATTATGACAATGACAAATTTTGAAAAAAATATGCAAGGGACAAACTTTAAAACACTTATCTCATTTATTTTTATTTTTTATCATTCCAACTTTTATTTCAGATTCAGAGAGTACTTGTGCAAATATGTTTGCTGGGTATATTGTGTGTTGCTGAGGTTTGGGGCACAATTGTTCCAGTCACCAGGTAGTGATCTTAGTTCTCAATAGTTAGTTTTTTAATCCTTGCACCCATACTTTTCTCCTCCCTCGAGTAGTCCCCATTGACTATTGTTTCCATATGTATGTTCATGAGTACACAATGTTTGGCTTCCACTTATAAGTGAGAATATGTGTTATTTGGTTTTCTGTTTCTGTGTTAATTTGCTTAGGATAATGGCTTCCAGTGACATCGCTGTTGCTGCAAAGGACATGCTTCTATTATTTTCATGGCTGCATAGTATTTCATGGTATACATCTGCCACATTTTCTTTATCCAAGCTCGTATTCATGGGCACCTGGGTGGATTCCTTGTCTTGGATCTTATTAACACTGCTGTGAGAAACGTGTAAGTGCATGTACATGTGACTTTGGTAGAATGATTTATTTTCTTTTGGATTTATAACCAGTAACAGAATAGCTGGGTTAAATGGTAGTTCTTAGTTATCTGATGTATCTCTAAACTATTTTCCACAATGGCTAAACTAATTTACATTTCCATCAACAGTATATGCATTCCCTTTTCTCTGCAGCTTTGCCATCATCTTTTGATTTTTGACTTTTTAATAATATCCATTCTGACTGGTGTGAGATGGTGTCTCATTGTGATTTTGATCGACATTTCTCTGATGGTGAGGTTGAGCATTTTTCATGTTTGCTGACTGCTTTAATGTCTTCTTTTGAGAAGTTTCTGTTCATGTCTTTTGCCTGCTTTTGAATGGAATTATTATTTGCTTTTTGCTTGTTGAATCTTTAACTTCCTTATAGACTCTGGATATTAGACCTTTGACAGATGCATAGATTGTAGATATTTTCCCCTCTTGTGTAGGTTGTTCACTCTTTTGATAGTTTCTTTTGCTGTGCAAAAGCTCTTTAGTTTAATTAAGTCTCACTTGTCAATTTTCGTTTTGGTTGCAGTTGCTTTTGAGACCTTAGTCATAATTTTTTTCCTAAGGCCAATGTCTAGAATGTTGTTTCCTAGATTTTCTTCTAGAATTCTCATATTATGAGGTCTTACATTTAAGTCTTTAATCTAACTCGAGTTAATTTTTGTACATGTTAAAAAGGGTCCAGTTTCATTCTTCTGCATCTGGCTAGCCAGCTACCCCAGCACCTTTTATTGAATAGGCAGTGCTTTTTGTATTGCTTATTTTTCTCGACTTTGTCAAAGATCAGATGGCTATAGGTGTGCATCTTTATTTCTGGGTTGTCTATTCTGTTCCTGTGGTCTATATGTCTGTTTTTGTACCAGTATCATGCTGTTTGGGGTAGACTTATGGCATAGTTTGAAGTGGGGTAATGTGAAGCCTCTGGCTTTGTTCTTTTTGATTAAGATTGTTTTGGCTATTCAGTCTCTTTTTTAGTTACATATGAAATTTAGAAAAGTATTTTTCTAATTCTGTAAAAAAAAAAAAAAGTATGTAGTTTGATAGGAATAGCATTGAATCTATAGGTTATTTTGAGCAATATGGCCATTTTGACAATATTTATTCTTCCAATCCATGAACATAGCTTTTTCTCATTCATTTGTGTCATATATGACTTCTTTCAGCAATGTTTTGTAGTTCTCCTTGTAGAGATCTTTCACCTTCTTGGTTAAATATATTCCTAGGTATGATTTTTTGTGGTTTCTGTAAATAGGACTGTATTCTTGGTTTAGCTTTCATCATGAAGATTATTGGTGTATAGAAATGTGACTGATTTTTTACATTGACCTTGTAGCCTTTTATTTCTATCTCTTTCCTGGTTGCGATTGCTAGGATTTGCTCTAGTTTAGTTTTCAAGGATTATCATTCTGACTAATCTAAAATATGTTCTCAGAAACAAAGATGATTTAAAAATTTACCTTTTTATGAAGGAAACAGATTTTGCTATGTATTAAGATTTTCTACATGGTTCGGCTCATTCAAAACTTATTTATTTATTTTCTCTACAATTATAAAATAAACAAAAATTGAGGCAAAAATATTAGTCACAGGTCTGAAGTTCAATGGGATATCAGAATTTACAGAACTTCCCAGTGACTTGGGGTCATCACCTATAAAGATGTTTTACATTTCATTAAGAGATAATTATTATAGTACATTTCTCATAAGGTAGAAAACAAATATTCTACACAGGATTGCTTTCTGTAGTCTACCACTTTAACTGGTTTAATTGTTACACATGTATTAGTGTTTTACTCCATTCACCTGATTCATTAGCATATCTTTGAAAAAACTATGTAATGTTATTATGATAAAATGATCCAAATTGAATCATACTTTTGCCTGCAGCTTGAGATACTCATTTAACAAAAAGAATTATGTGGATTTCAAGTAATAATAAATAATATAATAGTGTCAATCACCATTAGTTTTGAATTCATTCTAAAGTGTAAAATAGTAAATGTTTTTGTTTTAATTTTATTTATTTTTTTTCAGATGGAATCTCCCTCTGTCACCCAGGCTGGAGTGCAGTGGCATGATCTAGGTTCACTGTAACTTCTGCCTCCTGGGTTCAAGTGATTCTCCTGCCTTAGCCTCTGAGTAGCTAGGATTACAGGCATGTGCCACCCGCTCAGCTAATTTTTGTATTTTTAGTAGAGATGTTGTTTCACCATGTTGGCCAGGCTGGTCTCGAACTCCTGACCTCAGGTGATCTGCCCATCTCTGCCTCCCAAAGTGCTGAGATGAAAGGCATGAGCCACCACGCTTGGCCAATTTTAATTTTTAAATTATAAATTTATACATATTATATTGTATACATTTATGGGGTACAAAGAGATGTTATGATATATGAATAAAATGTGAAATAACTAAAGCAAACTAATTAACATATTGATCACTTCAGCTACTTATCATTTTTTTGTGTGTGGTGAGAACATTTGAAATGTATACTCTTGGTGATTTTCAAATATACAATACAGTCAGCAGAGTAAACAGACAACCCACAGAATGGGAGAAAATCTTCACAATCTATACTCTGACAAAAGACTAATATCCAGAATATACAATAAACTCAAACAAATAGGTAAGAAAAACCAAACAATCCCTTCAAAAACTGGGCCAAGGAAATGAATAGACAATTCTCAAAAGAAGATATACAAACGACCAACAAACATATGGAAAAATGCTCAATATCACTAATGATCAGGAAAATGCAAGTCAAAACCACAATGGGATGCCACCTTACTCCTGCAAGCATGGCCATAATAAAAAAAAAAATCAAAAAACAGTACATGTTGGCGTGGATGATGCAGTGATCAGGGAACACTTCTGTACTGCTGGTGGGAATTATACTAGTATAGCCACTATGGAAAACAGTGTGGATATTCCTTAAAGAAATAAAAGTAGAACTACCGTTTAATCCAGCAACCCCACTACTGGGTATCTACCCTGACTGTATTAGGTCAGAGGAAAAGAAGTCATTATATGAAAAAGATACGTGCATATGCATGTTTACAGCTGCACAGATCACAATTGCAAAATCATGGAACCAAGCCAAATGCCCATCAAGCAATGAGTGGATAAAGAAAATGTGTGTGTGTGTGTGTGTGTGTATATATATGCATATATATACACATCATATATATGCATCATACACATATACGTATATATACAGCATATATATATACGCATATATATTATATATATATATATATATATATATATATATATATATGATGGAATACTACTCAGCCATAAAAAGAATGAATTGAAATCATTTGCGGCGACCTGGATGAGATTGGAGACTATTGTTCTAAGGGAAGTAACTCAGGAATGGAAAGCCGTATGTTCTCACTGATATGTGGGAGCTAAGCTATGAGGACGCAAAGGCATAAGAATGATGCGATGGAGATTTGTGGGGAAGAGTTGGGGGAGGCAAGGGATAAAAGACTACAAATATGGTGCAGTGTATACTGCTCTGGTGATGGGTGAACCAAAATCTCACAAATCGCCACTAAAGAACTTATTCATGTAACCAAATACCACCTATACTCCAATAACTTATAGAAAAAATAAAATAAACCAAATATATGATATATTATTATTTACTGTATTCACCATGCTGTGCAGTATATTTGAAAGTTAAAAAAAAAAAAAGTTATTCCTTCTCATTGAGGTTTTGTACACTTTGGCCATCTCTTCATTCCCCCAGGTTATGCTAACCACTATTCTATTCTCTGCATCTCTGAGTTTGATTGTTAAAGATTTTACGTATAAGTGGGAATACGCGGCATTTGTTTTTCTGTGCCTGGTTTCTTTCGCTTATCAAATGGTCGTTAATTTCATCTATGTTGTCAAAAAAGACAAAATTACGTTCTTTTTAAAACTGAGTTCTATTGTTTATGTATACCACATTTTCTTTATCCATTTGTCTATTGATGAACACTTAGGTTGATTCCATAAGTTAGCTATTGTAAACAGTGCTGCAAGGAATATGGGAGAGCAGACATTTATCTGACATACTGATCTCAAATATTTAAGGATAAGTACTCAGAAGTGGTAATATCGGATAATATGGTAATTCTATTTTTAGTTTTTTGAGGAATCTCTATACAGTTGTCCATAATAACTATATTAATTTACATTCTCATCATTTCTAAAAGTGACGTGTAGCACTTAAAATGAACAAAAATTAGTAATGCTATTCTTTAGCTTACTATGCAAATCAGTCTTACAAATAATCTTTTATAAATAACATACATAGCTAAAATAATGATATTACTCAAAACTATAATATTCAATAAGTAGTCTTCTAAGCCATACTTGGTATATTATGCCATTTAATCACACTCGGGTAGAAGCTTATACAGTCATATGAGGTACTAAAAGAAAAAAAATCTTATCCAGCTAGTTCTTAAAAAAAAAAAAATCAGTACTATGTAGCTAATTGTTTATTTAAATAGTAATAATGGCCTTAAACCATTGGTTACACAATTCTCAGTTAATAATGTTTGAAAATAAGAGTAAGCTTTTTTTCTTTTATGCTCAAGGATAATAAAAGGCCAGAGAAACAGTTTTCTTTTAATGTGGGTATGTTACTTTAAGTGTTTAAAAATGGTAAAGCTATTGTAACCGGCCAATGGGTTCACCTTGCCCTCTGCCTAGACAAAGCCAATTTACCACTGTAGGGGAGTTGCAATGGAGAAAGAGTCATTCATGCAGAGCCAGCCATGTGGGAAACCAGAGTTTTATTATTACTCAAATCAGTCTCCCCGATTCGGGGAACAGAATTTTTAAAGATAATTTGGCTGATAGGGGCTTGGGAAATGGAAAGTGCTGATTGGTCAGGTTGGAGATAGAATCTTAGGGGGTCGAGGTGAGGTTTTTTTGTTGTCTTCTGTTCCTGGGTGGGATGGCAGAACTGGTTGAGCCAGATTACAGGTCTGGGTGGTGTCAGCTGAGATCCATCCAGTGCAGGGGCTGCAAAATATCTCAAGAATTGATCTTAGGTTTGGCAAGAATGATGTTATCCCCAGGAGCAATTTGGGGAGGTTCAGACTCTTGGAGCCAGAGGGTGCACGGACCCCTAAGCTGTAATTGCTAGTCTTGTAGCTAATTTGTTAGTCCTGCAAAGGCAGACTGGTCCCCAGGCAAGAAGGGGGTCTTTTCAGGAAAGGGCTTTTATCAATTTGGTTTCAGACTTAAACCATGAACTGAATTCCTTCCCAAAGTTAGTTGGGCTTAAGCCCAGGAATGAACAAAGATAGTTTAAAGGTTAGAAGGAAGATGGAGTTGGTTAGGCCTAATTACTTTCACTGTCATAATTTTCTCAGTTATAATTTTGCAAAAGTGTTCTTACTATGTGTTTCCAGTAATTAAAATAAATAAATAAATAAAAAAAACAAATATACCGTATGTAACTTATTGGAGTACCACATACTGTTAAAGCTGGATGAGATTTACCACTTTCAAAATATGTAACAATAAAGAAAATGAAAACTTAATTACACCCAATACTATTTGCCAATGGATACCAAATGCCACTTCTTAACCTTAAAATTGTTTGGTGATTCATAAGTCAGTTGTCTAAAAATGGACTGAATCTCTTAACCCCTGACATTTTGGAGCTTTATTTTAATCTTTGATCTTCTGTGATTAGGATAGAAATATCTGATTCCATCCTAATAAGGGTGAATCAGGGTGCCATATAGACAAGTCAATGCATTACAGAGGATATGAAATCTTATAGAAAAAAGTACGTGTTCTTTATTTTATACATTTAAATGTGGGCTTGAAATGAGAATTCAGAATTACACAGAAGTTTCACCTCTTAATATTCATTTTGAGTAAGATATAAGCTACTTTGGGAAAAACCGGTTTTAGAGAATACCAGGATATTATTTAATGTGCTAGGAATTTTTACCATGTCTAGTTCCTTTTTGTCATCTCTATAAGGTTTATAGAATTCTGGAAACACATTTACAATAAAATATAATACTTATAAAATAAATCTTGTTTTATGGTGGTCAGTTTCAATCAATAATTTTATTTGTTTTCTAATTTTGGAAGTTGTGTTGATTTTTCTGCTATGCTGGTGGAATTGGCAATATCGTCCTGCATTTCTAATCTCAGGCTGTGCTATTAGGTATGTACAGTTTACAAGTATATTTTTCTCATGCTTTATATCTTTTATTTCTTGTAGTAACCATCCTTATCCCTGATAATGTGTTAATCTTACCTCATTGTTTGATATTAATACAGTTAATTTGGCTTATTGGGGTTAGTATTTGACCAAAGAAGTTAGTATATCTTCTTTCATCCTTTACTTTCATATTTATTACACTCTTACATTTTAAATACAGCTGAGAATTTTCAAAACATTATAACCACCTCTGTCTTTTAACTAGTGGGTTTAGTTCATTTAACTTGGCTGTAATTACTTTTATATGAGAACTTGTTCCTACCCAATTACTTTTGCTTTGTATTTGTCCTGCGTTTTCTATGCCCGCCCTTTTTGTTTTTTCTTGTTTCTTGCCTTTCATTGAGATTTGTTTGTGAATTCTATTACTTAACCTCTGCCAATTTTCAAGTTGTACACTCAATTTTTACTCTTCCCATAGTTTTCCTTAAAATGTGACAATGCACATGTAACAAAATTTTCAGTAAGTATCTTATCCCCACCGAAAAACGCATAAACATTAGAATACTTTAAAAAATAGGGTTTTTTTGCTTTTGTTTGTTTGTTTGTTTTTAGTATTTCAACTTTCCTTTGCTTCCAATGACTTATTGGAGGTTGCCCTTACTTTTGGCAGCAAAACCTACATTTTACTCAAAATCTAGAAATTTTGAGCAGAGTTCTGGGCCATATTGTCCAAAAAAGAAGTTGTAGGAAATTATAGGAATTAATAATTCAAGTTATCCTACTGAGAAGTATATTTTTAAAATACATTCATTCAAAATAATTTTCTAAGAAATGAATAATCTTTATGTTCAAAGTAAATAGAAAGCAAAAACAAAAGAAAATAATTTAGATTTCTTTGTAATCATTTTGATCTGCTTTAGAACAAGAATATTGAATCTGATACATTATGAAATGATGTTCAGGGTAAAGGATAAACATGATTTAGCAGAGGCTTGCTTCGTATTTAGATGACAAAAGAGATTTTTATTTTATTATTTTAAGTGTGGACTTACATATTTTGGCATTTGATATATATCACTTAAAATAAATCTATCATTAGCAATGAATGAACTAAATGACATTAAATAGGGATTGCCTTCTTTTTTCTGTACCTTTTCCTAAATTCCTTTACTTGGCAATTCTTGACTCAAATAAACTGATATGTAATGGAAATACCTAAGGACTTTTCTTTTTACTTAAATTTTAAAAATGATTATTTCCGTCTTTTTCATCATTCTGTCCTAGGCCCTTAACTTAAGAATTAGTTGTCTAATATTTCAATTAATTGCATTTTAACACAATTAATAACCATGCTCCTTGTGGCTAAATTGTTGACATTGAAATAAACTAGTTTAGTACCACCATTTTACAGAGTAGTAACTGACCTCAAAATACTGGTTTTCACCATATGCTCATTTTTGCTTTTAAAAAAACAAGTCCTTCTTTGGTAAGATTTAATTGCTGTCAATTTAAATTGTAGGTTGGAAAGCAAGCTCGTTGAAATGCTTTGCAGAACATCATTTCCTTGAATAGTCATTCACATTTATGAATGTGTAGAGAATGATAAAACTCCATGGAAACAGATAAAATCATGTGTATTTCTTAGATAATAAATTATTCACTAACCTGTCCTCTCTTCAAGCCCAGGAATAAGAAAAAAACAAAACACTTCAGAAATCAGAAAGTTTTAACATTATATATTCTAAAAGCAATAGGAAGTTTCTTTTCGTTTTGACTAATATGGTAAGATTCGTAAGTTGAAAATGTTACTGAAATTTATTTTCTGGTGTGGCACATAAGGAGCTTAGATATTTATTCTCCCATTCATACAACAAGAAAAAAATACTGAACAAACTGAAAATCAATAACTCTTCCTGATGTATGAAGAACTGGAGTCACGGGGCAAACACAGCCCCAAAATTTGAAGAGATAAACAGGTGGAAAAGGAGAATCATAACTTATCAGAGCACAATCTTAGCAGTAGAAGGCTTTGTGAGAATTAGTGTTAGAGGAGGAAAACATAATCTGTAACTAATGAATTGCTAGAGGCTCATTGTGGACTAGACTGAAAGCTAAAACCCCAGGGAGTCCAGTCTTATGGGGACCCCCCGAGTTTCATGAGCTTTACCTCCAGGATCCATATTAGGTTCTCATATTGAAGATGACAGAAATATACTTTCATGTTTCCAGCAGGTAGAGGGAAAAATATAGTCACTTTAAAATGTGCCCAGAGTATTCAATTTGTTTCAACAAGGCCTTCCCTCAAAGAAACTATCTTACCAGGACCTAATCTGCTTTGGTTTTATCAGAAAAAAAAAAAAAAAAAAAGAGAGAGAGAGACAGAGAGAGAGAGAGAGAGGGAGAGAAATTCTTGTGAAGGTCACAGGCCAAGGGCAAAAGTCGCCAAAAGACTGAGACCTAACCATAGGAATATAGAACACTTCTCCTCATTCAGACCTTACCACCACAGCGAGAGGACTCCAGTATAATAGCAGAATACAACAGAAAGAATGGGCATCTCAGATGACATTTAAGAAGTCTCCAGGGAAACTCCAAGATAAGAGGTGAGACAAAAACAAGGACATTAGAGGAAATTTTAGCCTGTGACATCTACAGCTACAGCAGATGCAAACACAGACGAACAATTAGCCAGATAAACATAAAACCTCACACTAAAGGTTTCTTTTCTTCAGTTCTTTTGAAACAGTATATCACATCTGACTTGCAACAAAAATACAGTGTGTCTATGTAACAAACCAACAAATATACCTCTGATTCTAAAATACAAGTTGAAATTATTTTTAAAAAGACATAAAAGAATATCTGCAAAGGAAAAAAAAGTAAACTATATCCTATGGTTCACAGAAAAATAAATATGAACATCTTTAAATTTGTGAAAATTAAAAAATAGTAATAAGATGCATTTAAAGACAAAAAACACACTTTGAAGAGACAGAGTAAGCATCAGGCCCAAAGACAACTATGATTAATATGCTTCAGGCTCTAAAAATAGACAACATATAAACAGAGAAATGGAAGCTCTAGGGAGGAATCCACAACATCATAACACAAGTGAAAAATGTCTTTGATAAACTCATCAGCAGACTACACACAGCGGAGGAAAGAATCAGTCAGTTTGAAGAAATGTCACGGGACCTCAAAAACGAAACCTAATATGAAAAAAAAAATGATAAAAAATGCAGAATAAAATATAAAAAATCTGTGGAACAATTACAAAAATATATATGTAATGAGAATAAAAGAAGGAGAAGAAAGGAAAAACAGAACAGAAGAAAAACTGGAAGCAATCATGTATAAGAATTTACCTAAGTTAGTGATAAACACATAATCACAGTTCCAAGAAGCTCAGAGAACACCAAGCAGAATAAATACAAAAAAAAAAAAAAAAAAACAAGTAAGCATATCATACTCAAACTATATAAAATAAAAATCCGAAAAAAAAAAATCTTGAAAGAAGCTGGAGGAAGAAAAAAACTTTAATTACAGAGTAACAAAGAAAGAAGTACATTGAATTTCTCCTCAGAAATGATGCAATTAAGAGAGTGGAGTGAAATATTTAAAGTGGTAAAAGAAAGCAATCACCAACCTAGAATTTTGTGCTAATGTAAATAATATTGTGCTTTTACTTTCGAATTCAAATTGCTCATTGCTGGTACATAAGAAAGCAGTTGAGTTTTGTGTGTTAACCCTATGTTCTGCAACCTTACTATAGTCATGATGGGTTTTTTAGTTCGTTCTTTGGGATTTTCTACATACACAGTCCTGTGTGTCTAATACCAAAGAAAGATTTTATAAAATAAATTATGGTAAAATACATGTAACATAATATTAACCATCTTAATAATTTATATTCACAGTGTTTTACAACCAATCTCTAGAACCCTTTGCATCTGGCAAAACTAAAACTGTACACTAATTAAACAACTCCCCATTTCCTTATTTCCCTGGGGCCCTGAAATCATGTTTCTACTTTTTGTTTCAATGAACTTGACTACTCTTCAAACCTCATATAAGGTGAATCATAGAATATTTGCCCTTTGTGGTTGACTTAATTCAATTAGCATAACGCCTTCAAAATTCATCCAGGTTATAGTGTATGTCAGTACTTCCTTCATTTCTAAAGCTAAATAACATCCCATTGTGTGGATTAAATTTGTTAATCCATTTATTCATAGGAGAACATTTGATTTGCCTCCAGATTTTGTCTACTGTGAATAATGCTATTATAAACATAGGTGTACAAATATATCTTCAAGACTCTTCTTTTAGTTTATTTGGCTATATACCAAGGAGTGGAATAGCTAGATTAAATGGTAAATTTATTTTTATTTTTTTAGGAAATGCCATACTGTTTTTCATAGTGGTTGCACCATTTAAATTTGCACCAATGGGGGACAAGTGTTGTAATTTCCCCACATCCAAATCAGTCCTTTTCATTTGGTATATTTTTATAGTGGTCATCTTAATGGGTATGTAGTGGTATCTCATTATATGCATTTCCATAGTGATTAGTGATGTTGAGCATGTTTTAACGTGTTTGTTGGATATTCATGTCTTCTTTAGAAAAATGTCTATTTAAGCCATTGCCCATGTTTTACATTTTTGTTGTTGTTAAGTTCATAAAAACATAATTCACAGACTGAGAGAAATCTTTCAAAACATTTATCAGATAAATGAATGGTATCTGAAAAAATTCAAGGAACTCTTTGTGTCAGTGGTTCCAAAATTTGTACAAAAATGACTTTGGTCATTTTTTTCATAGAACACATATACACAAATATTTTGTCTAATAAATGGCACTGTGACAATTCATTTATTAATATGTGTCAACTTGAGTGGGCTAAAAGATGATCAGATAGCTGGTAAAACATTTCTGCTTGTGTCTGTGAAGAGTATTTCTGGAATAGATAGCATTTGAGTTAGACTGAGTAAAGAAGATTGTCCTCACACATGCAGGTGCAATCTTTTGAGGGCCTAAAGAGAACAAAAAGTGGTCAATTTACTGTCTTTGCCTCAGCCAAGATATCCATCTTCTACCCTTGGACATCAGCGCTCTTGGTCCATGTCCTTCAGATTCTGACTGGAACTTACACCATAACAGCCTCTTCCTCGCACTCCCATTCTCAGGCCTTCTGACTCAGAGTGAATTACACCACCAGCTTTCCTTGGTTCTTCAGCTTGCAGACAGCAGAACATGGAACTTATTAGCCTCCATAACTGTGGGAGCAAATTCCTATAATAAAACTCCTTTTATTTGTGTATTTCTCTCTCCTTTGGTTCTGTTTCTCTGGAAAGTCCTGACGAATACAAGCACTTTAGAGTAATAACTTTTTTCTTTATTTGTATTAATTACATAAATGTTCATATCAGAGCCGCTTATTGACAAAAGTTAACAAAAGGATGCTACAGAGAGAAGTTTCTTTCATTCTAAAGCAACTTGACATTCAGACAGCTATTGTCTCTCTCACTTTTTCTGATAGGCCTGTGCTGTTATACTACTTAGAAGCATGTAATTTCTATTGAGTCTTTTGAAATAATGAAAATAGCTTAAGTACTCAGTTTGTTACATTTGAGAATCTAGAGATGCAAAGTCATTCACGTTAGTCCACATCAAATCTAGAGAGTGATTTAATTTCAGCATATGTGGAGGAGTAAGCAGTATCGTCTTTAAAAGTACCAGACTGGGTATTGTGGTTCATGTCTGTAATCCCAGCACCTTTGGGAGGACAAGGCAGGAGGATCACTTGAGATCAGGAGTTCAAGATCAGCCTGAGCAACATACCGAGACCTCATCTCTGCAAAATTTAGCCAGGCGTGGTGGCATGCAACTGTAGTCTCAGCTACTTGAGAGGCCGAGGCAGGAGGATTGCTAAATCCCATGAGTTTGAGGGTAGCGTGAACTATAACTGATCCACTATATTCCAGCATGGGGTATAAGAGATGGAGCGTCCCCATCTCTTAAAAAAAGGGGGGAGCAAGGTGGCCGAATAGAAGGTTCCACTGAATGTCACTTATGCAAGGACACCAATTTAAAAGCTCTCTACACAAAAATGAACCTTCATAAGAAGCAAAATCAGGTGAGCACTCACAGTACCTGGATTTAACTTTGTATCTCTGAAAGAGGCACTTGAAGAGGTAGGAAAAGCAGTCCTGAATCCCTGATGCCACTCCTCCCTGATCCCTCCATGAATCCCTGATGCCACCGCCCAGTGGTGGCATGGTGCAGAGAGCATTTATGTACATGGGGAGAAGGAGTGTGCAGCAATTTTGGAGCCTTGAGCCCACTGGTACAATATTATAACAGAAGACAAAACAGGGCCAAACATAGCTGATACCCACACACAGAGGGAGCATTTAAACTGCCCTAGTTTAAATTATTACCCATCAGGGAAATGCAAACCTAAGCCAAAAAGAAAAATCACTTCACCACACTAGGATAGTTGTAATAAAAAAAGATAACAACAAGTGTTACCAAGGATGTGGAGAAATTGGAACTCTCATACCCTGCTGGTAGAAATATAAAATGTTGCAGCCACTTTAAAAAACAGTTTACCAGTTCCTCAAAAACTTAAACACAGAGTTAGCATATGAGCAAGAAATTCCATTCCCAGGTGTATATCCAAGAGAACTGAAAATAGGTATTCAAACAAATATTTCTACATGAATGTTCATAACAGTAATATTCACAAGAGCAAAAAGCAGAAACAACCCAGATGTCCATCAACTAATAAATGGGTGAACAAATTGTGCTGTATCAATAAAGAAAATATTATTCTGCCATAAAAAGGAATTAAATAATCATGTATGCTACAACATGGAAAACAGGAAAACATATGCTAAGTGAAGGAAACCAGACACAGTAAGTCACATGTTACATAATTCTGTATATATAAAATGATCGGAGTAGTCAAATCTACTCAGACAGAAAGTAGATTAATGGTTGTCTAGGGCTGAGGGAAATGAGAGGATTGTTAGAGGATGACATTCCTTTTGGGAAACTGAAGATATTCTAAATATGATTGTGGTGATGATGCTCAACTATCTGAATATACAAAAAGTTATTCAATTGTATTCAACTATGCAGTTTATATGAGTGAATTGTATGGTGTGTGAGTTATAGCTCAATAAGTGTGTTAAATGCTATTACTAAAAATGACTTTTAGACTTAAGAATTAAAGTTAATTTTTCCAATGAATTCTAATATTTGGGTAATCAAGATTATATCCCTTGAACAATGTGGGGGACTAGGTGTGCCAGAAAACTCACACAGTCAAAAATCCACATAAAAGTTTTAACTCCCTCAAAACTTTACTAATAGCCTACTCTTGACTGGAAGCCTTACCCTTAACATAAACAGTCTATTAACACATGTATTGTACTTTCCATGTATTGTATATGGTATTCTTACAAGAAAGTAAGATAGAGAAAAGAAAATCTTAAAGAAGAGAAAATGCATTTACAGTACTGTAATATATTTATCAATGCCATAAGTTTACATCATCTGTTTACAAGATGAGTCATCTGTCTGATATGGGAGGCAACTGCAGCTGCAGACCTCAATCTACATTATACATCAAGCCATTCAGATTTTCTTGTAATGTGATGACTTTTCTCTGCTTCTTGGGACCACTTCAAGCATCACTAGTGCACTTCATGTGGGTCCCATGGTGTTATTAAAGGTTTACGGTATTGCACTACATACGATGAAAAATATGCAAGAATCTCAAGAGATCACTTTTTGCTGTGATATGGAATTTACTGGGGAGACAACTAGTCCTGTGGAGATGACTAGTGTCACACGGTGTTTTAAGTGTATATTTGCAACACTTGAGTTTACTGTGATAGCAACAGGAGGTAGCTATGAAATTGTTAAAGTAATACAGTAGGTACTATAGTTAATTTTATACAATTATGATTTAATACTTCATCTTTAGGTTTGTTTACACTTCTCTTGACTGTGAATGGTGCCATGTCTAGTCTGTAAGTGTGCGCTTAATATTTGATGAATTGTAACTTTTTATAATAGATTTGTATATATTTTATGGTAGCACATAATAAAATAAATGAATATCTATAAATATTTTATGCCTTCACAATATACCCGACTTTTTTTCCCCAAATTTCTAGGCTATGTGGTTCATCTGTGAGATTTTCAAATGGTCACAAATCTCCAAAAAGTTTTGTAATGTATATTTATTTTTAAAAATCTATGTATAAGTGAACCTGCACAGTTAAAACCCATCTTGTTTGAGAGTAAACTGTGTGCATTTTGGTTCCAGAAGAATTATTTTACATTTAATTATTCTTGTTTATTTTTAACAAGAAATATGTGACATACAGTAAAGTTCACACATCTTAATTGTTCAAGTTTAAGGAATTTTGTTGATTGCATATACTCATGTATCCACCACCAAAAGCAAAATGTAGTTTCCACCACTGCAAAATTTCCCTCATGCCCTTGTCCAGTCCATCTCTACCGCGTCCCTATGATAGCCATTTTCTGATTTCCATCATCATAAATTATATTCTGCCTGTTTTTGGCCTTCAAATAAATGGAATTATATGATATGCATGTTTTTGTGTCTGGTTTCTTTTGTATAATGTAATATTTTCTAAATTCATTCATGTTGTTGCGTTTTTGGCAGTGGTTTATTTTTGGTACCAAAATTTGTTTATCCATTCTTGATAGATAGTAGTTGTTTCTAGGTTTTTGCTGTTATAAACATGGCTGCTATAACTATAAAAATCTGTCTGTGCATTGATATTTTTATTACTCTGGGATAAAGTACCAAAAAACAGAATTGTCAAGTTTTAGGGTATGTATATATTTAACCTGATAAGAACTGCCCTAGCATAGTTTTCCTGAGTTTTTGTATAATTTTATATTTCAACCAGCAATGAATAATAGTTTCTGTTATCTCTCTTTGCCACCAATGGAGCGTTGTATTTTTTACTTTCTAATTCTAGCCAATATGCTGCATGTTTGGTGGTATCTCATTATGATTTTAAGTTGGATTGTATGTGTTTTTATTATTGATTTGTAAAAAAGTTTTTCTATATTCTAGATAAGATTAATTTTTGAATATGGGATGTTAGATATAATCTTATATTAGACTCTTTTTGTGATATAGTAAACTAATTCAAGCTGAGCACATGAAGGTACAACAGTCATTAACTGTATCCAAAAACCATACTGGTGAGCCACTGTCTCATAAACACACCAGTGGAAATTTTCATTCTTTCAAGTGTAAATCCAACTAAAGGTTGTTGTTGTTTTTCCCCCCCATCCAGATTAGTCTTCTTCTTATAGCAATCAATTATACATTATACTCCCCCCGACCCGCCCCTGAGACGGAGTCTCACCCTGTCACTCTAGCTGGAGTGCAGTGGCAAGATCTCGGCTCACTGCAATCTCTGCCTCCTGGGTTCAAGCAAGTCTCCTGCCTCAGCCTCCTGAGTAGCTAGGACTACAGGCGTGCGCCATCACGCCTGGCTAATTTTTTGTATGTTTAGTAGAGATAAGGTTTCACCATGTTGGTCAGGCTGGTCTCGAACTCCTGACCTCAAGTGATCCACCCTCCTCAGCCTCCCAAAGTGCTGGGATTACAGACATGAGCCACCGTGCCCGGCCAGAAATTATACTTCTGTCCAGGAGAGCAGTAAAGCAGTTTTCTCCAAAACTGATTAGTAATCTATATCATATCCTCTCAGTACTTTAATATCTCTTTACTGCCTCTGGCCTTACCTGTTAAACAAGAGGTAATGTCATTCTGAATTAAGGATAATTTCTCTTTATTGATCATGTCATAACTTATTTATTTCTAAAATGTTTCATAAGCAGCTTTATAATGACCCTATGCAATAGAAAGTAACACGACCATTTTATGAACTCAGCATAAAATTTCAAGAAAATCAGTTTTAAGAGGATAATTGTTATGTTAGAGATAATCCTCACAAATAAATGGTTAGGGAAAATTAATTCCCACTGGATACAGACAATTTAGGTTAACAGTGTAACTATAAGGAGGCCCCAGCTTCCCAGGGTGGTATACGAACATAAATTGCCTGATGTACTTTTTAAATATCTGATAAATGTGCTTGAAAACTGTGTTATTTATTCTAGGTAATAACAATTTAAATTACTGCAGCTTTCTCCTTTTATTTTAAATACAGTACCATTTTAAAGGTGAAAAATAATGTTCTTTTTTAAGGGAAAAAGCTGTTGGCAAAAGGATTGAACTAGCTTAGATGAAGATAAAATAGAAAAGTACATCATTACAAAATCCATTATAAATCTCCAGAACAGTTTGTTCTGGTAGAAAATAAGTATCTGTAAAGATCAAGGATTTCTAATTAAATACAGGAAGTTCTGAACACTTGCTTTTCTCTCTTTGAAATACAACAATTGAACAGACAAATAATCAAGAAACTTTCTGTTCGTTTCTACCTTTTGTATTAAGGAAAGTCAGGTGAAGACTCTTCGTACCCCAGAACCCTCCCTTGCATTCCACCATCTTCCCAATTCTCCTCACCTTTACTTTTTGATAGCTTTCTGCCCACCTATGGTGGAGATGAGAGGAACTGAGGAGCAGCCAGGTAGGTAATGAGGTTTGAAGCACTGGTTTCAGTAAAATCATGTGAAGTGTCAAGTATTGAATAACTTACTGAGGAAATAATTAGGAAAGGTGACGAAGACTCCATAGAAAATGACTAGAAGTCCAGTGCTTTTCTGTCAACCCTCAGGGTAGGTAGACATCATGAGTTACTGAATCCAGTCTTCTTGGCATAACATGTAGCTCAAGACTGAAAAGGAGAAAATGTTCCCCCATGTTCTATAGCAAACTATAAACTGTAGATCCCATCACATATGTTAGAAGAAGACCATTTAACAGAACCTAAGTTTAATGAATCATTGTTGCTAATGTCTTATAAACAAACATCTATTCTCTTGACTATATAATCTCATCATAATGTGCATACTATTTATTTTATATTAGATCTTCATATTATAATATATCAATGCAAAGTAGTATGGAATATAGATTCTCTGAGAGAAGTGAAATTTCTTAGTTGGAAACATTTAATTTCTATTTTGGAAATATTATGATTTTGGGAATATTTCACATTTTTTCATTCAATAAAATTGGTACCCAAGATGGTGGAAAGGTGAATACTTTTGTCACTTACTCCCTTATTCTTCTCTCTATATATTTAAAACTTCAAAGTAATTCTAAGAACCATATATATCCAGGTATCAAAGATGCTACTCTCTTTTCAAGCCTTCCTTATACATTTTTTCAATTTATGTTAATAATTATATATAATATTGAACGTATTTTATCAGTCTCATAAATATTTATTTTAAAGGCTCTTGATCATCAAATGTTTCCATTCTAATTGTATACATTGATTGGTAGTTTAACATTTTATATTTGAATAGAGACTAGGCATCATGTGGATATATAAAATCTAGAGAGATCATGAACAACTTACCTACCATGGGAGAGCTATTGACCTCTATCTAGTGGATGAAACAGATAAGATTTTTACCCTGGTGAAGGAGCTAGAGGCATGTGCAAGTGTAATGTCATTGATACCACATAACAATCCAGAAAACTAGCAATCTAGATGGTCAGAGTGAGTAGGGGCTTACAGCTAAACACAATTACAGTCTGATGTATTAAAGAAACATAAATCATTTCTTATAAGATAAAGCATTCAGGGTCATAAATGGCTCTAGTAGTTATCCTTACTCCTTGATCCAATAATTTATGAAATTAAAACTGATAAACCATGCACACTGTCATTTTCCATTTGAGAGCCTTGTAGAAATAGTAAAATTTTTGGAAAGATAGGAATTAGGAAATTGGAGAAAAGTAATAATAAATATTTAAGCATTTGAGAATGACCAGAGAAGGCCAGTGTAATTTAAAAGGTAAGCAAATATCAGAGAAGTTCAAAACTCAACAAAAACTGGTTTTAGGTAATTTTATATTACTTCTATTCTCCATTTTTGTTACTAGAGTAAAACTAGTTCTAACTACTGTGTTTCATCCTGCTCAAAGAAAAGTTCTGGGTAAGAAGATGGGCTGAATGTTTTCATGCAACCTGAATAAAGTCATTTACTGGAATGTCAAAGTCAGATAGCAGTCCAACTTTTATTAAGGAAAGACACTGTTTTTGATATTATGAAGACACTAATAGCAAAGTACTCATGAGCGCTAAGAAAAATAGAAATGTTTTTTAGGAAGGATCATGAGTGATTCATCAATCAATGGTCTGGCTGTAAAGTCATAAACATGACCAGTTCAAACACTAACTCAGGAATTTTCATGCCAGAATGTGTATTAGACAGTTAGGGCATATTTGACCAGATAACAGATACAATAATAAAGCTGAAGGGGAAGCAAGTATAAAGGATGAGGGATTTAGCAATTAATAAGTAGGTATATTTCTCACATATAAAATGTTAAACCTTTGATATCTGCAGTTAGTTGCATCAAAATGAAGTAATGCCATCACCCCATGATCTTTTGGACTGCTGAAATGTTCAGGGTCTTGGTTCAACACAGACAGTTGGACCAGACTGTGTATTTTTTTTCTCTCTCTCTTTCAATTTCTCAAAAAAACTGACGAACTAAAAATGTGTGAGTCAATTTAAGGTTTTCTAGATATCATAAGAACTAAGTACTAATTTACCAAAGATTGTTTGCCAAATGCTTAATATCTTTTGACTGTGTTTACCTTGATTATTTTACCTTGTCTTCACTGAACAATCTGTGCAGATCACTAATTATGTTACAGTACATCCTCTTCGGTCTTGTTCAGCTTCTTCTCTCACTTTTCATTTGAACTCTGAAGTGCCCTTGATATTCAGAGTTTGGTTACCTTACTTTAATTTAGCTTTGGGGCTGTAGCATTTTTTAAACTTTAATTTTCCTCATAATTTTTTGGGAATCACAAAAGTATGACTCTTCTTATGCTTCTAGGGTCAGAGAGATGATACGACTGACGAAAACAAATATTAGAAATCCTAAGAATACCAAAGGAGATGAGATGCATATTTGTTTTCCCAAATAATTTCTTTAGATGATGACCCTGTGGGTCAGTGTTAATTAAGTGGCAAATTTAACAGCACTAATTGTGTTCAGTAATGTTATAGATTTCTTTCTGTATCACTGTGATAAGTAAAAAGCATATAAAGATAAATCATTGTTATCCATACACACAATTGACAAGGGCTTGAAATATTCTACTAAAGCAGGCAATTTATGTCTCAAAGAAATATACATGCAGCATTTCTTTCAGTCTAATTACTCTCTAGTAAAAATAAATGCTAACTAGTGATTTTAACTCAAGCTGCAACTGATCTGACTCACTGATATCCAATATAAAGAAGATATCTGGAAAACATCTCATAAAAGAAGAAAAATTAGATACTGCCACTTGATCAGAGGACGAGTTTAAATGTTGTGTTCTACTAGAAGGTGCAAAACCTTTAGACCAATTACGTTAACTACTATATTTGCAGTTTTCAACAACGTCTATATTATTTGAATGTCATTCCATAGACATTACAAACTGCTGATGTCAGTCACTTTGATTTTTTACCTTCATGTGTACTCATGTTCATCTCATTACCTTAAATACCTATCATATTATGTTACCTGTCAAAATTCTCCCCATCCTCTAAAAACAATTCAGATGCTACCTCTTCTCTTAGGGCTCTTCTGATCCCCTCTAGCTAGTAAGGATTCATAAATACATTGATACTTCTCTCACTGAGAGGTGGGGTCTATGTGTCCTCCCCTTTAATTTCTCTGGGCTCTGTGACTACTTTGACTAATATAAAATGATAGAAGTGATGCTATGCAGGTCCCAGATCTGGGCCTGAAGAAATCAGCAACTTCCACCCCAAGACTTGGATTGTTGGCCCTGGGGTAAGTCTACTGCCGTGAAAGAAGTTTCACTATCTAGAACTATCATGGTATAAAGAAACCCAAGCTTCCAACATTGAGGGGCTGTGCCGAAAGAGAGAGATGCTTGGCCAGTCCTTGTTATTCTGGCCATCCCATTATAGGTAAAAGATACATGAGTGAAAAAGACATAAGACATTACAGTCTTGGCAGACAAAACAGAGAGGGAAAAAAATTCAGCCAATAGCCAGAGTCAATACCCCAGACATATGTAACTCTTTGAGTTATCCCAGCCACAGCTAGCTGTTTGAGGAACCTGCAGCTATTTAATCCACCCTAACTGAGGCTACAATCATTGCTCTGTAATAATAAATATAATTGAATGTTAATTGTTTTATGCCACAAAACTGTGGGATAAGTTGTTATGCAGCAATTTTTAATGGAAACATCCCATTATTGGATATTGAGTATCCCAAATTGGATATAATCTACCTTGTTTTGAGAACTAATAGTAAGTTCTATATGTGTTAATTCACTAAATTTGTCAAATTCTGCCTGTTTGACATTTAAGAATTTGTCTTCAGATACCTAATTTGGTTTAAATTCCTCACTAGTAAACAGTTGTATTTGTCCAAGTATCTAGCTTGATATGTCCTACACAAAGAAAATGCTCAGTAAATATCTATTGAAATAAATTTCCCTGTTGATAATTCTCAAAATACTTTGTCACACATTTTGTAGTTTCAATAGACATAAAACTACAATATTATAGAACCTATATATCCAACCAAATAATTTATATTATTAACTAGAAGCTGCGGCTAAAAGAAAGGATTAATCACAATGTGTCCCTCTAAGATACACTACAATGAAAAGAAAAGATTTAAATCCTAGCAGAGGAATTGACCTTTAACTCAAAGTACTATTTCCAGTAAATATTACAGAATGAACAAAACTAAAACGGGAAGCTCAGACCTGAGTTTCAAGGCATGTGAAAGAAAAATATAAAAAGGGAGTCCAGCTATCAGCCTAAATGAACAACATGTAAAGACTGTTTCTTCAGGTCAGCCTGAGTTCTGTCAATATGCAATTAATCAAAGTGCTGAAATAACAGGCAAAATTGCTTGCTTCAGAGAGCACTGATTATAGTCTGTTGAAACTGATGACATTCAAAGTAGCACATTCAAAAGCAACTAAAATATGCCTCTAAGAAATTAGAAAAATACATTTGATGAAAATTTAGCCTAGGCAGAAAGTTCATTTATTGGATTATCAAGATCCCAGCAGCCAATTTGCTCACCCTTCAAATATAGCATCTTATCAATATCAGAAAAAAATCAAAACACTTGCTATTGTCTTGTCAAAACAAGTTATCTGATACCTCCAACCTACTTCTTCTTTATCATAAAACATTGTAGGGAAACAGCCCTCAGAAATAACACCACACATCTACAACCATCTGATCTTGACAAACCTGACAAAAACAAGCAATGGCGAAAGGAATCCCTATTTAATAAATGTTGGGAAAACTGGCTAGCCATATGCAGAGAGCTGAAACTGGATCTCTTCCTTACACCTAATACAAAAATTAACTCAGGATGGATTACGGACTTAAATGTAAGACCCAAAACCATAAAAACCCTAGAAGAAAACCTAGGCAATACCATTCAGGACATAGGCATGTGAAAAGACTTCATGACTAAAACACCAAAAGCAATGTCAACAAAAGCTAAAATTGACAAATGGGATCTAATTAAACTAAAGAATTTCTGCACAGCAAAAGAAGCTATCATCAGAGTGAACAGGCAGCCTACAGAATGGGAGAAAATTTTTGCAATCTATCCATCTGACAAAGGGCTAATAACCCAAATCTACAAAAACTTAAGCAAATTTACAGGAAAAAAAGTAAACAACTCCATCAAAAAGTGGCCAAAGGATATGAACAGACACTTCTCAAAAGAAGACATTTATGTGGCCAACAAACATATGAGAAAAAGCTCATCATCATTGGTCATTAGAGAAATGCAAATTAAAACCATATTGAGATATCATCTCATCCTAGTTAGAATGGTGATCATTAAAAAGTCAGGAAACAACAGATGCTGGAGAGGATGTGGAGAAATAGGAATGCTCTTACACGGTTGGTTGGAGTGTAAATTAGTGCAACCATTGTGGAAGACAGTGTGGTGATTCCTCAAGGATCTAGATCTAGAAATACCATTTGACCCAGCAATCGCATTACTGGATATATACCCAAAGGATTATAAATCATTCTAGTATAAAGACTCATGCACACATATGTTTATTGTGTCACTGTTTACAATAGCAACGACTTGGAACCAACCCAAATGCCCATCAATGATAGACTGGATAAAGAAAATGTGGTACATATACACCATGGAATACTATGCAGCCATAAGGGAGAATGAGCTCATGTCCTTTGCATGGACATGGATGAAGCTGGAAACCATCATTCTCAGCAAACTAACAAAGAACAGAAATCCAAACACCCCATTTTCTGACTCATAAGTGAGAGTTAAACGATGAGAACACATGGGCACAGGGAGGGGATCATCGCACACCATGGCCTGTTGGTGGGTAGAGGGCAAGGGGAGGGATAGCATTAGGAGAAATACTTAATGTACATGATGGGTTGATGGGTGCAGCAAACCACCATGGCACATGTATACCTATGTAACGAACCTGCACGTTCTGCACATGTACCCCAGAAGTTAAAGTATAATAAAAAAAAGTAAAAAAATATAGAGTAGAATACTGGTTACCATAGTCTGGAGAAGAGTGATGTACAGGAAAGGGGAGATGTTAATCAAAGTGTATATGGTTTTAGTTAAAAGGAGTATGTTTTGGAGACCTATTGTACTGCATTTTGAGTTGAGTTAATTTATTATATATTTGAAAATTCCTAAGAGTAGATTATATTTTCTCATAAAAAATGATGAGTATGTAAGTTGGTGGACATGTTTATTAGTTTAACTTAATCATTTAATACTGTGTAATTCTAGCAAAACACATTTTATGTCATAAATATATAATAAAAATTGTGGTAGGCTATGCATGTGGACAGATTAGATAGATAGATAAATAGACTGATATTTTAGAGAAGAATTTGAACCAGATTAATTAATATAAATAAAATCATAAAGAAGAAAATATGGTGTGTGTGCTAGGAAGAGAAAGGTTTTTCATTTATCTTAGTGTAAGTGGGTGAAGAGATGTAGAAGATAGGACTGAACAGCTAGTTTGAGCTTTCATTTAGGAGGACTTTGGATGCTGAATTTAATTTGTTGGTAAAGTCAGGGCAGAGGAAGGGTATTTTAAGGTTAATGAAGAAAAATATAAGGCAACTCTCACAGGTTGCTTAATGACAAAGAAAGAAGTTACACCTACAGGCTCCTTAGTAATCTAATTTATTTATTGGCATGCCCTCATTGTTTTTTATTTTGAATATTAGCATACGTATTTGTATGTCCTAGCATATTTTTTCCCTAAAGTCTTTGCTTTTCAAAACTATTATGATTTTCTAATATATTAGTAAAAGGAGTCCAGAACCTCTTGTGGCAATTTTAGTGCTGGCCAGAATTTACATGTTCTATATAACCTGTACCAAGATATTTTCCTTTAAATTGCATTGATTGTCTTTTGAAATGAAATCTTTCCCTTGAGTGACATTTTTATGATAAAATTATATTGTATTTGATTTGAAAAGCAGCCTTTTTAAGGTAGACATCCTGTATATGATTTAAGTCTGACCTCCCAATGGAATCATGAAACAGTTAGGAAAATAATGAACTACATCTTATATAAGCTTTATCGCTACTTTAAAAATGAGCAATATATTCAGATTTAGTAGAAACATCCCTGAGGAACAATTTGTTTTCACAAATTAGATTGGTTCCTCACATGCAAGATTATTAAGCATTAAGGAGGAGGATATTGGACATTGCACACCCTGTAGGAATAGTTTTTTATTTTCAGAAATAAGTTCAGCTCACTGATTGATGGCAAAGATAGTTGATGATAAAACAGAAAAGAACAATGCTACTCTTCTTAACTTTGTATTCTTCTTACCTCCTTTCATTTTTAATTGGTTATAAGCAGGTGAAAGTTAAAACTTGGCAATGTTTGCTTTAGGAATTATTAAAATTACTCAGGTTAGTAGTATAGTTATATGGTCATCTTTAGGAAAACATCATTCAGAGTCGTAGTCACAGCTATGAATATCACAGAATGGATATGTGACTTTGGGGTTTTTTTGTGGGATATTTTTTGAGATATTTAAGGCAGAAGTGCCACCTTTACTTCATTTATTTTTATCACTCCCCTTTTTTTTCTCAGAAAGGATAAGGTTTTCATAGTACCAGAGACATTTATCTACTAAAACTTTGAACAAATTAAAATAAATACCATATTATTTAATTTGAGAGTTGAACTCATTGAATTGATTCATTTAAACAAGACAATTTGCAATGGGTCTATTTTTAGCCTATTTTCTTTATAGTAGTTCACACAAATTAATAGAAATCACACAATGTTGGAGGAGAAAGTATCAAAGGACATGGGTAATTTCTAAAAGCCTCTGCAGAACAAGGAAAATTTAAAAATTTAAATATTTAATTGACAAAAAAGTGTATATATTAAAGGTATAAAACGTAATAATTTAATACACATATGCATTGTGTAATGATTATTATAATCAAATTAATTATCACATCCACCACCACATATCCCGTACATGAGATTCCCAGAACTTACTGATTTTACAACTGAAATTACATATTATTTGACATAAATCTCTACAGGCACTGGCAACCACTATTATATCCTCTGCTTTTATGAGTTCAAGTTTTAGGGATTTCATATATAAGTAAGATCGTGTAGATTTGTCTTTCTGGGCCTGGCTTATTTTACTTAGCATAATGTCCTCCTAGTTAATCTGTATCATTGCAAATTGCAACAAGATACAATTTCTAATAAAATGTCTTTCATCGTTAAGGCTAGATATGGTTTCAGGCAAACAGAAATGTCTACTAAAACCTTTTGCCCTTTTTTAATTGGATTATTAGACTTTTTATAGATTTGTTTGAGCTCCTTATATATTCTGGTTGTAAATCCCTTGTCAGCTGGGTAATTTGCAAATGTTTCACCCATTCTGTGGATTGTCTCTTCACTCTGTTGATTGTAGCCTTTGCTGTGCAGAAGCTTTCTAACTTGATGTGATGCAATCCGTTCATTTATGCTTTGGTTGTGTATACTTAGGGTATATGGCTTAAGAAATTTTTGCCCAGACCAATATTTGGAAGATTTTCACAGTGTTTTATTGTATTAGTTTTATATTGTGAGGTGTTAGATTTAAGTGTTTAAGCCATATTTTTATATTTTTGTATATGGTGAGAGATAGGGGTCTAGTTTAATTCTTCTGTATATGGATATCCAGTTTTCTGAGCACCAATTATTGAAGAGACTGTCTTTTCACCAGTGTATGTTCTTGGCACCATTATTGTAAATGTGTTCAAATTAGGTGTGTATATGCGTTTCTGGGTTCTCTATTCTGTTCCATTGGTCTATGTGTCTGTTTTTATTCCAGTACTATGCTGTTTTGGTTACTCTGTAGTATAATTTGAAGTCAGTTAATGTGATTCCTCCAGTTTTATTCTTTTTGTTTGGTATAATGTTGGCTATCCTGGGTCTTTTGTGGTTCTATATAAATTTTAGAATTTGTTTTTCTATTTCTGTAAAGAATATTATTGATATTCTGGTAGAAATTGCATTAAATCTGTAGATAGTTGTGAGTAGTATGGACATTTTAACAATATTGATTCTTTCAAATCAAGGACATGAAATATTTCTTTATTTTTTAGTATCCTCTTCAATTTGTCTTATCAGTGATTTATAGTTTTTATTGTAGAGATATTTTATATATTTGATTAAGGTAATTTCTAAATATTAAACTTTACTTGTGGCTATTACTAATTTGATTACTTTTAACTTTTTTCCGATTGTTTACTGTTGGCATATAGAAATGCTACAATTTTTTTTTTTTTTTTTTTTGAGACAAGAGTCTAGCTCTGCTGCCCAGGCTGGAGTGCAATGGCATGATCTTGGCTCACTGCAACCTCCACCTCCTGGATTCAAGTGATTCTCTGCCTCAGCCTCCCGAGTAGCTGGGATTACAGGCGCATGCCATCATGCCTGGCTAATTTTTTGTATTTTTAGTAGAGACAGAGTTTCATCATGTTAACCAAGATTGTTTCAATCTCCTGACCTCGTGATCTAACCGCCTCCACCTCCCAAAGTGCTGGGATTACAGGCATGAACCATCGGGCCTGGCCATGAATTTTTGTATGTTGATTTTATATCTGCAACTTTACTGAATTTGTGCATCAGTTTTAATAGTTTTCTGGTAGAGTCTTTAGGTTTTTACAAATGTAAGATTCTATCTTCTGCAAACAAGGATAAGTTTACTTCTTCCATTTCAAGTTTGATGCTAGCTCTTCCTTCCTTTCTCTCTCTTTCTTTCTTTCTTTCTTTCTTTCTTTCTTTCTTTCTTTCTCTTTCTTTCTTTCTTTCTTTCTTTCTTTCTCTCTCTCTCTCTCTCTTTCTTTCTGCCTCTCTCTCTCCTCTTCCTTCCCTCCCTCCCTCCCTTCTTTCTTTCTTTCTTTCTTTCTTTCTTTCTTTCTTTCTTTCTTTCTTTCTTTCTTTCTTTCTTTCTTTCTTTCTTTCTTTCTTTCTTTCTTTCTTTCTTTCTTTCTTCTCTCTCTCCCCTTCCTTTCCTCCCTCCCTCCCACCCTTCTTCCTCTCTTTCTCTCTTTCTGTCTTCTCACATTCTCTCTCTCTCTCTCCCCCTCTCTCTCTTTATTTCTTCTTTCTTTTATTTTCCTCCACTCAGGTCTTTAAATACTATGAAAGGTAATTGTGATGAAAGTGGGAATCCTTGTCTTGTTCAATATTTTAGAGGAAAGGCGGTTAGTTTCTCCCCATTCAGCATGATACCAGCTGTGGATCTGTTTTACACAGCTTTTATTATGCTTTGGTATATCTGTTCTATCCCAAGTTTTTCAGAGTTTTTATCATAAAGGATTCTTGAATTTTTTGAAATTCTTTTCCAGCATCAATTGAAATAATCATATATTTTTATCTTTCATTCTGTTGATATGATGTATCCCATTGTTTGATTTGTGTATGTTGAACCATCTTTGCAATCCTAGGAATAAATCCCATTTGGTCATGATGAATGATCTTTCTAATGTATTTTTCAATTTGGTTTGCTAGTATTTTACTGAGGACTTTTCTGTCAATATTCATCAGAAATATTGGCTTGTAGTTTTTTTTTTTTTTTTTTTTTTTTTTGAATGTGTCTTTGTGGGCTTTTGATATCGGGATAATGCCAGTCTCATAGAATGAATTTGAGAGTGTTCTGTCCTCCTCTATTTTTCAGAATAGTTTGAGGAGGACTGACATTATCTCTTCTTTAAACATGTAGTTGAATTCAGCAGTGAAACCATTGGGTTCTTAACTTTTGTATACTCAGAGACATTTTAGTATGGCTTCAATATAGTTACTTACCATTGGTTTGTTTAGGCTTTAGATTTCTTCCTTTGTCAATCTTGGTAGGTTGTGTGTGTCTAGGAATTTGTCCATTTCTTCTAGATTTTCCAATTTATTGGCATATAGTTGCTCACAGTAGCCACTAATAATCCCTTCCTTTTCTGCAGAATCATTGTAATATCTTCTTTTTCATTTCCGATTTTATTTATTGGTACCTTTTCTATTTTTTCTTAGTTTGGCTCAAGTTTTATCAATTTTACTGTGAGATAGAGCAAAAGCAGTACTAAGAGTGAAGATTATAGCTATAAGTTCCTACATCAAAATGGAAAAACTTCAAATAAACAATTTAATGATGTATATTAAAGAACTAGAAAATCAAGTATAAACCAAACCCACACTTAGTAGAAGAAAAGAAATAATAAAGATTAGAGAAAAAGTAAATAAAGTTGACATTGAATAATCAATGTCTTTTAAATAAAATTATGCAGCCAGCTACAAGTCTACCTAACAGTATTCACAAATAGAACACGTATTTCCATTCTATACTTAAAAATATCTGAGAGACCTTTCCTAATATATTCCTAATATATTAAAAAATGAAGTTATTTGAATCTCCTTGGATTATTAGGCAAGCTTCAAGAAAAGCAGCTATAAACAAAAGAAAGCAAGTTTAGTCAAAACTGGATTGGTAAGACCATAGACTATCAGCATTCAAGGCCTTCTTAAACGACAGAGTGGTAAAGGTATTACTGGAATTAACAAAATATACCCCATTACTGGACTTCTCAGGTTATGATTGCTGTCCTAATTTCACTAAGAATGCCTTTGGTGATTAACCTTTTTTTCCTGGTTTCCCTCCATAAACCGAAAGAGTTAAGTAAAACAACACAATTGGGACAATTCCTCAATATCTAATGAATAAAATTCTCCATAATAAGCCTGCTTATTTTCACAATCTAGTTTCTCTGATATCATAGAAAAGCAGAAAAAAAACATGCATTTGGAAGAAGTTTAATAAAAATCCATGTTGTGAAAAAGGATCCATGTGCTTTTCAGTGTTTATTTTCTGTTTGTCGTCACTTGTTAATAATCTCTTCTCTGGTAACAGAACAATGATTTGGCAATCACCTAGGGTATTCTGTAAAGATGTCATGGTTAATTCAGATAAATATTAGATTATCCACATATCTGGCAGCAGAGGTTATTGTTTAATACTAATGCTTCTAACAGTAATAAATATTGTCTGTGGGTGCATGTTGGCCACCAGATAACTTGGGTAAAATATAGTCCATATAGGTAAGGCTAGTGATAAAGCAATTGCTTTCCCAGACACTTTTTCAAAGTCTCCTTTTCTTCTGCCTTTAACCCACTTTATTAATAGATGTTTCTTTTTTTCATTTCAAATACCATTGGCTGTGGAAGTAGAATTGAGTGTCATTCCTTTGACTCTAGATTCAAAATATGTATACTTTTTTGAAAATATTGTCTTCTCTCTAAATATCTGTATTTATCATTAGATTTCACTTTTCTTGATAAAATTTGTGTCTCTCTAAGATGTAATTTGCAGCTCCTTATACGCATTGCTATTTTGCTAAATACTGATCACTTTTCTTTGTGTTACACCATGCCTTCTTACGTATTTTCTAATTTCTCATCTATGCATTGTTTGCTATTTAAAAAAAAATAATGATTAGCTTTTGTTTTAATTTCTGTCTTGACAGATATTTGACTCATTAGCTTCATTTATTTGTTCATCATTGCATAAAATTACAATAGAATAAGTGAATTGTTAAATAGAAGTTTATGGCATTGCTAAAAAAAGGATATTGGTGACATAGAGGAGGCAGCACCTAGATTCCTGGTCATCTGAAAGGGTTTCTAAGAGGAAGTAACATCTGTTTCAAGGCTACAGAGATGAATAGGACTTTACAATTTTTTTTTTTTTTTTTTTTTTTTTTCTTTTTAAAGCAAGAAGGACATGGTAGGCAGAAGAAATGCTATATGTAGAGGCATGGAGGCATAGTAGGCATAAAGCAGGATGGTGTATATGGAGAAATCTTAGTAACTCAGCGTGGCTAGTGTAAAGCGGGACAGGGAAGGTGGCTGGAAATAACTATAAATGAATGTACAGAATCTAGATCATGGAAAGCCTTATATCTCAGTGGATGATGCCAAGCACTGAATGAATTTGGAGAAGAGAGTGACCTGATTAAGTTTGTATGTTAAACATATCATTATGTGGATATTTTAAAGCTATATTGGCAAGAATGAAAACTGGAGGCAAAAAAATTATTAAAATAATTCAAGTGAGAGGCAATGAAGGCTTGACCTAAGGCAATGGCAGTGGAGATAGAGAGAATGGGATAGGTACAAAAGAAATTCAAAACTTGATGATTAATTGTGTGCAAGGAAATATTTGAGAAGAAAGAATAAAAGATTACTTCCTGGTTTCTGGCTTAGGTGACAGGGTGTATAATGATGACATTCACCAGGATGGGGAGTATGTGGAGTGGGGGCAGAGTGAGAAGAGATGAAAAAAAAAATCAGTTTTAGAGATATTTGTTATGAGAGGGATTTGGGACAAGCAGTAGGGAGATGTTTAATATGAAATTAAGTCCAGGAGAAAAAAACTGGGAGCTTTTGGCAGATGTGAGAGTCAGCCTAAACACGGTAGTTGAAGCTGAAGGTGTATTTGAGATTGCTCACACTGAGTACATGGGAAAATACATACAGAGAGAAAGAAAAAATAGTGCCCTGGAGAATTTTTCATAGTATTTAATAGAGTTATCATTCATCCTGTGTTATTTTTGGATTATTTTAGTGGATCTAATTCTGTGCCTCTCCATTGTGATAGCAAAATTTTGTTTGAAATTTGAAAAGAAATAACTAAGATTAAGTTTTAAATAACTAAGATTTAAATAACTAAGTTTTAAATCTCACATTTTAGAAACTACTGATCTTCAGTTAGCAATGCTGAAATTATTTCAGTGTTAGTGACTGGGTGTACATTTTTTCTTCAGCTTTATAGGATAACCCTTACTTTATATTTAAATTAAAATGGCTCAGATACTCATTTCAAAAACGATTAAAAAAATCGCAGCATCCCTCAACATCTAATGATTCACATGAAATTTGTTTCTTTTAATCTCTTCTTGTCCTCTCTTTTTGTTTCTGAATTTTCATTATATTCCTGTTTTATCTCTTATTTTTTTCTTTTCTTTCAGGTGTGTGCACTTAAAGTATGTTTCTCCCTTGTTTTTCCAAAGTCCTTCACATATAATGGTGGTATTTGTTACAAATTCACTCAAGTCTCTGGGGCATGATGGATGGGAGCTTTCATCACAAAACTGCTCACCAGAAAAGTAAAATTAAGTAAGTAGTGGAGATCTTTGTTCTTAAAAAATATTTGGTTATATTATGCACAGGAAATACTTTTGTCTGTTTTTTTTTTTTTTTTTTTCCTCAATACATCTGTCCTCTTTCCATATTTTTTAGCTGATTTCCTAACTATGCATATTGGTTAAGACAACAAGTTCTAGAACTCAATTGCTTTAGTGTGAAGTTTGATCTTTGCTATATACTTGTGATGTGATTTGGGGAAAATTATCCAGTCTCTCTGTGTCTTGCTTATTTAATCAGGAAAATAAAGATATTACTTTCCTCATAGGATTGTATTGAAGAATAAATGAGTGATGTACATAAAAGTGTTAGGACAATGCCTAGCAAATTCTCAATATAATGTTAGCTCTTATTATTTTTGTTTTTATCACTACCTTGCCTTTTCCTCTGATATCTAGCATTATCTTCCAACAAAACTCTCTTCCCCTCTAAAATTCAAAATTGCTACAAGTTTTTATGAAAAACAACTCAGCTCTGTTTGTTTACAAAGTTCCTTAGAGAAACAATAACTGTGCCAAAATATGTATTAGACATAAATATAATTCAAAAAGATATTTAGAATGTTGTTAGCATTCCTCCCAGTAGGGAACCTTCTAAGTCTTTTAGAATTTATATGCAGTTATATGTTTACAGATAATATATCTAAAGTTTATTTGGTACAATAGAAGTCAGTTTTCATCTAGTAACAAAGAATTATTTCTTAAATAAAAGAATGGGAAAACTAGGGGAAAATATTCTCTTTACATTAAATAAGTTCAGTATTGAAAAATACAGTTCTTACCATTTTATTTATTTATTTATTTATTTATTTTTTTTACCTGAGGCAACTCACATATTTTCTACCGCAAGGGAGACTATCTCAGTTCTATCATTTACTGAGGTTTTCTGAAGTCTTCACATTATATGAAAAATACATTTTACTCCATATGATACACAAACTACACCCCCAAAAGTTTTTTGTTATTAAAGGAAATTTTCAGAGAGAAGAGGTACAGCAAGGTAAGAATAACACTCCGTTGCATAACATATCTTCTTATCATAACCCATTAGAGTTTAGATCTATTTATTTCCTCTTAGCAAATTGAAGATAGCATTATTCAACAGTAAACTGGTCTTTTTTACCTGATTTTTTGGTGAATTAGTAATTAAAAATCCTGGTAAACAGCTATTAAGAGATAAAATTATATAGAGAAAAGTATCTCATTTTGTAGTCAAACAGACCTGAATTTGCAATCAAACTATTCCACTTATTAGCTGTATTTTCTTGGGCAAGATATTTGAATATACTGGGATTTAATTTTCTCATTTGAGAAATGAGAATAAAGATGTTGCATACTATAAAAGGTATTATAAAGATTGCCATAATGAATATAAAGTACCTAGCATAATTTCTGGCTCATACCATAGGCTGAAAAAAGTGCTAGCTTTGAGTATTATAAGGAATAATTATTTATTTGAAAACACTTATCTAGTAGCTTTAATAAGCAAGCTACCAATTTTGGCACTCAATATATTGGGATGAACAAATTACACATGGTCCCTACTTTCATAGAAAGTAATTATCATTATTATTGTTACTATTGTTTACTCCCATTTTTGGATTATCAATTTCCACAGACTAGGAGTACAAAAATAAGCACAACAATAATATTTGTGATGAATGTAGATTGTTCTTTTACATCATTTCAGTATTTGGAATATCTTAGGACCATTGTTTCAACTATCAATTCTTCTATTTGATGATTATGGAGATTCAAACGATGTAGGAGTTTTTAATGATTCTGTATCAATTTTAGGGCATATCCTGTTCTCTTGACTGAATGCATTCCTCCCCATTTCATATGTTGAAATTCCTACTCCCAAGGTGATGGGGGAAAGGAAATGAGGCCTTCCAGAGAAGATTAAGTAATGAGAGTAGAGCACTCATAATGAAGCTAGTGCTTCATTAAAATCGATTCATTAAAATCGAGACCCGAGATAAACTTTTGCTCCTTTTGTTATGTGGTGACACGGAAACAGGTGTCTATGAATGAGATGAGCATTCACCAGACAATTTGCAAGTATTTACCTGAGACTTCTTAGCCTCAAGAACTGTGAAAAATAAATTTGTGTTAAATTTAAGTTATCCAGGACATAGTGTTTTTCATAGCAGCTCAAATGGACTAAGACATTGTGGAAGCATATTTTTAAATGGCCTATTGCTAATGTGTTTTGAAGTATAGAATAAAATATTTTCAGGATATTTTAGCTTTCTGACATTTTGAATTCTGGATAAATTGAGGTAAAGTAATATTTTGAAAAATATTGTGTAAATATATAGGAATTAACCATTATTACTTTCCAAAGTAATAGCAATAACATTAATTTTAAAAATAATTTTTAAAAAAAGATGATTTATATTTCTCAAAACTTATGCCTGAGGGAAATTTAAGTACCGAAGCAATTAATATATGTTTAAGGACTTCTGAGAAATAGAAAATTTTTAAGTTTAAGGTATCAAGTGATATTATACTTACTAACTTAAGTAAAGAATGCTAATGATAACTAATGATAGCTAAGATTTTTTCAGGTACTATTATTTCCAACTATTGTAGTAAGTGCTTATATTAATTTAGGTGTTTCATTTAAAGTTCACAGCAACCTGTAAAATAGTATATTAATTTTATATATATGTCCCTTTTTATATATGTTTTCTGAACATGTTCTATGCCTACAATGCACTGTTCTGGGTACTTGTGCAAAAAGATGTCTGTCAATTACATGAAAAAATATAATGTATATAAGAAGTTCCAGATAAGTGGTAAAGAGGTAGCAATCACATACCTGATGGTAGGATTACTAGATACCACATAGTGGTATAAGAATGTGATCTGAGCCTAAAAGGGTATATTTGACTTCACAAGGTAAAGAAAATGAGGGCAGGCTTTTAAGAGCGAAAAATGTCATGAACAAACTTACGAAGGTAAAAATTACAAGGTTTTAGTTCAACTGACATAGAGTGTTTGCTTTTTGGAATATGTGAGCTTATGATGGAAATAAAAGCCTGGACCAGAGCTTAGAAGACCCTGGATACAAGACAAAGAAGTTTGAGTCTGGCCTATAGGATATATTTCCTTTTTATTTAAGAAAGGGGACAGCATAATAAAAACAAAGTTTTAAATAAAAAAAAAATTCTAGAGATAAGCAGATTTCTGGATTCAAAAACCCAAGTTAATTGGCTACTGTAATAGTTAATAATGAAGACATTTAGGCTCAAATTAAGGAGTTGAACATGAGAATGGATAAGAAAATAAGAAAATAAAGATAAACCTTATAAAATCTAGGGAGAGATTCTTAGCTAAAGTAAAGAGAAAATCTGAAATGGTTCAAATATTTGATGTCCTGTTGAGTGAATAAAAACATTAACTGAGATAAGAAATTAAGGTAATGTAATGGAATGTGGGAGAAAAAAGAAGAAAGTTTCCCTTGTTACTGCCTGTCTTTTGAATATATGCAATTTTAAATGAGGTGAGATATTTCATTGTAGTTTTAATTTTCATTTCTCTGATGATCATGATGTTGAGCACATTTTCATATGCCTGTTTGTCATCTGTATGTTTTCTTTTGAGAAATGTCTTTTCAAATATTTTCCCCATTTCTTGATCCGATTGTTACAGATTTTTTCCTATAGGGTTGTTGAGCCCCTTATATATTTTGGTTATTAATCCCTTGTCAGATGAGTAATTTGAAAATGTTTTCTTACATTCTGTAGGTTATCGCTTCACAATATTTTATTTTGTGTTGTGCAGAGGCTTTTTACATTGATGTTACCACATTTGTTCACTTATTCTTTGATTGCCTAGGCTTATAGTGTGTATTAGTCTGTTCTTATATTGCTGATAAAGACAACCTAACACTGAGAAATTCATAAAAAAAAAAGTTTAATGGGCTCACAGTTTCACGTGGCTGAATAGGCCTCACTATCATGGCAGAAGATGAAAGGCACGTCTTACATGGTGGCAGGCAAGAGAGAATGAGAGCCAAATGATAGGGTAAGCCCTTTATGAAACAATCAGATCTTGTGAGATTTATTCACTACCAGGAGAACAGTATGAGGGAAACCACTCCTATGATTCAATTATCTCCTACTGGTCCCTCCCACCATATGTGGGAATTATGGGAGCCACAATTCAAGATGAGATTTTGGTGGGGACACAGCCAAACCATATCATTCTGCCCTTGGCTCCTCCCAAATCTCATGTTCTCACATTTCAAAAACATGCCTTCCCAACAGTTCCCAAATGTCTTAATTCATTTCAGTCTTAACTCAAAAGTCCGCAGTACAAAGTCTCATCTGAGACAAGGCAAGTTCCTTCTGCCTATGAGTCTATAAACTCTGCCTATAAGCCTGTAAAATCAAAAGCAAGTTAGTTACTTCCTAGACACAATGAATTACAGGCATGATGAAAATATATCCATTCCAAATGAGAAAAATTGGCCAAAATGAAGGGGCTCCAGACCCCATACAAGTCCAAAGTTCAGCAGAGCAGTCAAATCTTAAAGCTCCAAAATTATCTTCTTTGACTGCATGTCTCACATCCAGATCATGCTAATGAAAGAAGTGGGTTCCCATGGTCTTGGGCAGCTCCACCTCTGTGGCTTTGCTGGGTACAACTCTTCTCCTGGTTGTTTTCATGGGCTGGCATTGAGTGTCTGTGGCTATTCCAGGTCCATGGTACAAGCTGTCAGTGGATCTACCATTCTGGGGTAGTGGCCCTCTTCTCACAGCTCCACTAGGCACTGCCCCAGTGGAGACTCTGTGTGGGAGCTCCAACCTTATATTTTTCTTCCATACTGCACTAGCAGAGGTTCTCCATGAGGGCTCCATCCCTGCAGCAAATGTTTGCCAGGTCATCCAGGCATTTCCATAACACCTCTGAAATCTAGGCAGAAGTTCCCAAACCTCGATTCTGGACTTCTGTACACTTGCAGGCTCAACACTGTGTGAAAGCTGCCAAGGCTTGGGGCTTGCACCCTCTAAAGCCATGGCCCAAGCTGTACCTTGTCCCCTTTTAGCCACAGCTGGCATAGCTAGGGTGCAGGGCACCAAGTCCCAAGGCTGCACAAAGCAAGGGGTCCCTGGGCCTGGCCCATGAAACCATTTTTTTTTTCTCCTAGGCCTCCAGGCCTGTAATGGGGAGGGCTGCTGTGAAGACCTCTGACGTGCCCTAGAAACATTTTCCCCCTTGTCTTTGTGATTAACATTTGGCTCCTTGTTACTTGTGCAAATTTCTGCAGCAGGCTTGAATTTCTCCCAAGAATATAGGTTTTTTCTTTTTTAGTGCATCATCAGGCTGTAATTTTCCAAACTTTTATGCTCTGCTTCCCTTTTAAAACTGAATGCTTTTGATAGCACACAAATCAAATCTTGCCAATTAGAAATTTATTCTACCAGATACCCTAAATCATCTCCCTCAAGTTCAAAGTTCCATAAATATCTAGGACAGGGGCAAAATGCTGTCAGTCTCTTTACTGAAATATAGCAAGAGTCACCTTTATTCCAGGTCCCAACACGTTCCTCATCTCCATCTAAGATCACCTCGGCCTGTATTTCATTGTCCATATTATCATCAGCATTTTTGTCAAAGCCATTCAACAGGTATCTAGGAAGTTCCAAACTTTCTTACATTTTTCTGTCTTCTTCTGAGCCCTTCAAACTCTTCCAACCTCTGCCTGTTACTCAGTTTCAAAGTCACTTCCACATTTTTGAGTATCTTTACAGCAGTGCCCCACTCCTGGTGCCAATTTACTGTATTATTCTGTTCTCATGCTGCTGATAAAGACATAACCAAAACGGGGTAATTTCAAAAGAAAAAGAGGTTTAATGGACTCAAAGTTCCACGTGGCTGGGGAAGCCTCACAATCATGGTGGAAGGCAAAAGTCATGTCTTTCATGGTGGCAGGCAAGGGAGAATGACAGCCAAGTGAAAGGGGAAACCCCTTAGAAAACCATCAGATCTGGTGAGACTTATTCACTACCAGGAGAACAGTATGATGAAAACCACCCCTGTGATTCAATTCTCTCCCTCCAGGTCCCTCCCACAACACGTGGGAATTATGGGAGCTACAATTCAAGATGAGATTTGGGTGGGGCACAGCCAAATCATTTCATGGTGTATGGCTCAAGAAATTTTTGCCTAGACCAATATTCTGAAGATTATTCACAATGTTTTCTTGCATTAATTTCATAGTATGAGGCATTAGATTTAAGTCTGTAATCCGTATTTTTAAATTTTCATATATGGTGAGAGATGAGAGTCTAGTTTAATTCTTCTGTATACAGATATCCAGTTTTCCCAGCACCATTTATTGAAGAGACTGTCTTTTCACCAGTCTATGTTCTTGGCTGTATTATTGTAAATCAGTTCACAGTAGGTGTGCGGATGTGTTTCTGGGTTTTCTATTCTGTTCTATTGGTCTACACATCTGTTTTTATTCCTGTACCATGCTGCTTTGGTTGGTATAGCTCTGTGGTGTAATTTGAAGTCAGTTAATGTGTTTCCAGTTTTGTTCTTTTTGCTTGGTATATTGCTGGCTATTCTGGGTCTTTTGTGGTTCCATATAAATTTTAGGATTTGTTTTTCTATTTCTGTGAATAATGTTATTGGTATTCTGATAGGGATTACATTAAATCTGTAGATAGCTGTGGTATGGACATTTTAACAATATTGATTATTTCAACACATGAACATGGAATATTTCTCTATTTTTTGGTGTCCTCTTCAATTTCTGTTATCAGTGTTTTCTATTTTGTATGTTAGAGACCTTTTACATATTTGATTAAGGTAATTTCTAGATATTTAATGTTATTTTTGGTTATTATAAATTTGGTTACTTTTAAAATTTCTTTTTTTGATTGTTCACTGTTGGCATATAGAAATGCTATGAATTTTTGTATGTTGATTTTGTATCTGCAACTTTACTGAATTTGTGTATCAGTTCTAACAATTTTTTGGTAGAGTCTTTAGGTTTGTCCAAATATAGCATCATATCGTCTGCAAACAAGGATGATTTTACTTTTTCCATTCCAATTTGGATGCCATTTTTATCTTTCTCTTTTGTAAGTACTAGCTAGAATAATGACAAAAGAGAAAGATAAAAATAATAGGTGTGAAGGTGGGTATCCTTGTCATGTTCTAAATCTTAGAGAAAGGTTTTCAGTATTTTCTCATTCAGTATAATACTGTGGTATAACAGCTGTGGGTCTGTTGTATATGGCTTTTATTTTGTTGAGATATGTTCCTTGTATTTCCATTTTAATGAGGATTTTTATCATGAAGTCACATTAAATTGTATTAATTGAAATAATTAATTTTCAGCATTAATTGAAATAATTATGTTGTTTTTATCATTTATTATGTTAATATGATGTACCACACTGATGGATTAGCATATGTAGAACTAACCTTGTATCCCAGGAATAAATCCAATTTGGTCACAATGAATGATCTTTCTAATGTGTTGTTCAATTTGCTTTGCTTGTATTTTGTTAGGGATTTTTGTCAATATTCATCATAGGTATTGGCCTGTAGTTTACTTTTGCTAATGTTTCTTTGTCTGGTTTTGGTATCAGGGTAATACTTGCTTCACAGAATAAGTTTGGAAGTTCCCCCCCGCCCCGCTCTAAAAGTTTAAGGAAAATTAGTATTAGCTCTTTAAATATTTGGCAGAATCCAGTAGTGAAGTCATTGAGACCCAGGCTTTCCTTTAATGGGAAAATTTTTATTATGGCTTTGAACTGGTTACTTCTCATTGGTCTGTTCAGATTTTGGTTTTTTTCCTTGTTCAATCTTGGTAGGTTGTATGTATCTAGTAACTTGTCCATTTCTTCTATGTTTTCAAATTTATTAACATATAGTTATTCAAAGTGGCCACTAATGATACTTTCATTTTTTTGCAGTATCGGTTGCAATGTCTCCCTTTTATTATTTTGGATTTTTTTTATATGCATTACCTCTCTTATTTTCTTTGTTTTGTTCAATGTTTGTTCATTTTGTTTAACTTTGCAAGAAACCAACCTTTTGTTCCATTGATATTTTGTATTATTTTCTTCATTTCAATGTTGCTTCTATCTGCTCTGATCTTTATTACTTATTTCTTCTACTGATTTTTGGTCTGGTTTGTTGTGGCTTTTCTAGTTCTTTGAGGTGCATTGTTAGGTTGTTTATTTGAAGTTTTCCATCTTTTTTGATTTAGGCATGTATAGTTATAAAATTCTCTCTTAATAATGTTTTTGCTCTATCCTATAGGTTTTTGTGTGATGTGTGTCCATTATTATCTGTTTCAAATAATTCTTCAATTTCTTTCTTAATTTCTTTATTGACCCACCGGTCATTGAAGAACATATAGTTTAATTTGCATGTATTTTTCTAGGTTTCAAAATTATTCTTGTAGGACAGGTCTGGTCTTTCTAAAAGCTCTCAGCTTTTGTTTGTCTGTGACTGTCTTTATTTCTCCTACCTATTTGAAGGATATTTTTGCCGGATATATTACTCTATGTTAAAAGATTTCTTTTTCAGCACACTGACTATGTCATGCCACTCTCTCCTGTCCTGTAAGATTTCTACTAAAAAGTCTGCTGCCAGATGTATTGAAGCTCCCTTGTGTGTTGTTTGTTTATTTTCTCTTACAACTTTTAGGATACTTTCTTGATCTTTGATCTTTGGAAGCTTTATTTTTAAATGCCTTGAGGTAATCTTCTTTGTGTTAAATCTGCTTGGTCTTCTATGACCTTCTTGTACTTAGACTTGATATTTTTCTCTCAGTTTGCAAAGTTTTCTGTTATTCCCACTTTGAATAAACTCTCTTCCCCTATCTCTTTCTCTACCTCCTCTTTAGGGCCAATAACTCCTAGATTTGCCCTTTTGAGGCTATTTTCTAGAACCTGTATGCATTTTTTATTGTATTTTTTTCTCCTCTGACTATATATTTTCAAATACTCTGTCTTCAAGCTGACTAATTATTTCTTCTGCTTGATCCATTATGCTACTAAAAGACTCACGCATTCTTTAGTATGCCAATTAAAGTTTTTAGCTTCAGAATTCCTGCTTTAATTTTAGAATTATTTAAATCTCTTTGCTAAAGGTATGTGATGTAATTCAGAACATCTTCTCTGTGTTATCTTGAGAAGTTTTTGGTATCCTCAATTCAGGCATTTTGAATTTTCTGTCTCAAAGTTCATATATCTGTCTTTCTCTAGGATTGATTTCTGGAGTCTTATTTAGTTCATTTGGTGAGGTCATGTTTTCCTGAATTGTCTTGATACTTCTAGATGTTCATCTGTATCTGGGCATTGAATAGTTAGATATTTATTGTAGTCATCACTGTCTGGTATAGTTTTTCCCCATTCTTCCTGGGAATGCTTTTCAGACATTTGAAAAGACTTGGGTGCTGTGGTCTAAGTTGTACCTACTTTAGGGGACAGCCAAAGTCCAGTAATGTTGTGGCTCTTGCAAACTCATAGAGGTACTGCCTGATGATCTAGGACAAGTTCCCTGTGGCCACCACCTCTGTGACTGCAGTGGGTCAGATTTGAAGCCAGCACAGTACTGGATCTCACAAAAGCCTTGCTATAACTACTCCCTGGCTACTGTCTGTGTTCACTTAAGGCCCTGGGGCTCTACAATAAGCAGGTGGCAAAGCCAACCTGACCTATATGTTTCCCTTCTGGGTCCAAGTTCCTTCAGGCCCCAGGTGGGTCTAGAGGTTTTATCCTGGAGTTAGAAACTAGTCAAAGATCTTTTGTATCTCCAATTTCACCATTTTTATTATTTTTTTTTCTAAAATACAGTTATTGGTCATAGGTTATGGGTTTTTTGTTTGTTTTGCTGAAGCTATTACAGTAATATAATATGGCAGTGTTTTCAAAATAAAGCATGTATGCATATCGAGAAACTAATGGCTAACCACAATATCCATTGTGTGGAAGATAGCATTTTGAGAATATCTATATAAACAATTTGAAATAAAACTTTCTGAAGAAGAAACGCGATGTTTCAACAATTTTCTCTGGATCGGCTTTTGCAAAATATCCCATGACCAATAGTTGAATCTTTCCACTTAACACTGTTCTCCTACTTATGACTTTCAGGCTTGTTAAAACATAAATGCCTCTATGAAGACACATGGTAATAACAGATTTATTAGATCATCAGCTGAAAAGTGTTCAAAAGTAAACAGAACTTGAAGGCATAGAGTACATTTAAAGGTATTACATCATTTAGAAAAAGAAAGAAGGAAGACTGTATAGAAGATAAATATAAACTTATCTGTAACTAGTTTTTCAACCCACTCTCCCTCCTCTTTTGTTTTCCTTCTTTCCTTCTTTCCTAATTACTTTCTTTTTTTTCCAAGATATTTAACTTGCACTCTGCTAGGGTGATTGGAGTTCAATACTGAATATAATTTTTGCCCTCATGAAACTTACTATCTGGTGAGGGTGGGGGCCTAATATTAATCAAATAGCTAATCACTCATACTTAACACAGTTAAAAACTAGGTAAGTTTCTCAAAGATGTGATAAATTATGTTACCAAAGTCTATAATGGTGGCTTATCAGTTAGGGCTAGATTTAACTGAAAGTAAGAGATAATCATAAGAACAGTTAATTAAACAAGATAAATATTCTCCGTCACATAAAAATCTAAAAGAAGACCACCTAGAACTGATATGGTAGCTTTGCTCCAGGATATTCTTAGAGATTCAGATTCCTGTCAGCTTATTGCTCTGTCCTCCTCAGATATAATAATGCTCTCATCCTTATGTTCAAATATGTTATCCAACCTATCATTTCTCCAAGAAGCAAATAGAAAAAGAGAGAAAGAATAAATAATTAAATGATATGTTTTCAGTCACTTGAGTTGAGAACTCTGTTTTAGCTCTGTCACTTGAGCTAACAGGTGAGATAAGAGTAGAATTTTAAAAGGATGAGAGTCAAGGAAAGAACATTTCAATCAACACAGACGAATGGACACAAAGCCTCTGTGATATGATGAAGCATGGTGAGTAGAAATGCCTTTGCTTCTGTTTACTGCATCTGAGGAAACAGTGGTGTTATACCCGACACTGTTAATAACTATATTTATTAAAATGACGCAGGACAAGGAAAAAAAAAAAAAAACCTTAACATTTTCTTCCATTTCTGGAAAAAGTTTGCTTAATTTTTTGAAGAGTGTTGATTGAACCACTTGCTTTTTAAAATATATACATAAGATCTCAAAATTTCCATGAGATTTTGTTGCAACATAATTTTTTGTCACATCTTATACTGAAAAGTATTTTAAAACACAACACTGCTGTGCATAACTTTAAAGTAAAGGTTTTTACACCTTAGAATATAGGTCAAGGCATTTTTATAAATGCAAAGGATACTTTGCAGTAATTTGAAAACTCTTAGTAGTGGGGGCGGAGCAAGATGGCCGAATAGGAACAGCTCCAGGCTCCAACTCCCAGCGCGAGTGACACAGAAGACCGGTGATTTCTGCATTTTCAACTGAGGTACTGGGGTCATCTCACTAGGGAGTGCCGGACAATCGGTGCTGGTCAGCTGCTGCAGCCTGACCAGTGAAAGCTGAAGCAGGGCGAGGCATTGCCTCACCTGGGAAGCGCAAGGGGGAAGGGAATCCCTTTTCCTAGCCAGGGGAACTGAGACACACAACACCTGGAAAATCGGGTAATTCCCACCCCAATACTGCACTTTAAGCAAACGGGCACACCAGGAGATTATATCCACACCTGGCCGGGAGGGTCCCACGGCCACGGAGCCTCCCTCATCGCTAGCAAAGCAGTCTGCGATCTAACCGCAAGGCAGCAGCGAGGCTGGGGGAGGGGCGCCCACCATTGCTAAGGCTTTAGTAGGTAAACAAAGCTGCTGAGAAGCTCTAACTGGGTGGAGCTCACAGCAGCTCAAGGAAACCTGCCTGTCTCTGTAGACTCCACCTCTGGGGACAGGGGACAGCTAAATAACAACAACAAAAAAAGCAGCAGAAACCTGTGCAGACACAAATGACTCTGTCTGACAGCTTTGAAGAGAGCAGTGGATCTCCCAACACGGAGGTTGAGATCTGAGAACGGACAGACTGCCTGCTCAAGTGGGTCCCTGAACCCTGAGTAGCCTAACTGGGAGACATCCCCAACTAGGGGCAGTCTGACACCCCACACCTCACAGGGTGGAGTACACCCCTGAGAGGAAGCTTCCAAAGTAAGAATCAGACAGGTACACTCGCTGTTCAGCAATATTCTATCTTCTGCAACCTCTCCTGCTGATACCCAGGCAAACAGGGTCTGGAGTGGACCTCAAGCAATCTCCAACAGACCTACAGCTGAGGGTCCTGACTATTAGAAGGAAAACAATCAAACAGGAAGAACACCTACACCACAACCCCATCAGTACGTCACCATCATCAAAGACCAGAGACACATAAAACCACAAAGATGGGGAAGAAGCAGGGCAGAAATGCTGGAAATTCAAAAAATAAGAGCACATCTCCCCATGCAAAGGAGCGCAGCTCATCCCCAGCAACGGATCAAAGCTGGTCAGAGATTGACTTTGACGAGATGAAAGAAGAAGTCTTCAGTCTATCAAACTTCTCAGAGCTAAAGGAGGAATTACGTACCCAGCGCAAAGAAACTAAAAATCTTGAAAAAAGAGTGGAAGAATTGATAGCTAGAATAATTAATGCAGAGAAGGTCATAAACGAAATGACAGAGATGAAAACCGTGACACGAGAAATACGTGACAAATCCACAAGCTTCAGTAACCGATTCGATCAACTGGAAGAAAGAGTATCAGCGATTGAGGATCAAATGAATGAAATGAAGCGAGAAGAGAAACCAAAAGAAAAAAGAAGAAAAAGAAATGAACAAAGCCTGCAAGAAGTATGGGATTATGTAAAAAGACCAAATCTACGTCTGATTGGGGTGCCTGAAAGTGAGGGGGAAAATGGAACCAAGTTGGAAAACACTCTTCAGGATATCATCCAGGAGAACATCCCCAACCTAGTAGGGCAGGCCAACATTCAAATTCAGGAAATACAGAGAACACCACAAAGATACTCCTCCAGAAGAGCAACTCCAAGACACATAATTGCCAGATTCACCAAAGTTGAAATGAAGGAAAAAATCTTAAGGGCAGCCAGAGAGAAAGGTCAGGTTACCCACAAAGGGAAGCCCATCAGACTAACAGCAGACCTCTCGGCAGAAACTCTACAAGCCAGAAGAGAGTGGGGGCCAATATTCAACATTCTCAACGAAAAGAATTTTCAACCCAGAATTTCATATCCAGCCAAACTAAGTTTCATAAGTGAAGGAGAAATAAAATCCTTTACAGATAAGCAAATGCTTAGAGATTTTGTCACCACCAGGCCTGCCTTACAAGAGACCCTGAAGGAAGCCCTAAACATGGAAAGGAACAACCAGTACCAGCCATTGCAAAAACATGCCAAAATGTAAAGACCATCGAGGCTAGGAAGAAACTGCATCAACTAACGAGCAAAATAACCAGTTAATATCATAATGGCAGGATCAAGTTCACACATAATGATATTAACCTTAAATGTAAATGGACTAAATGCTCCAATTAAAAGACACAGACTAGCAAACTGGATAAAGAGTCAAGACCCATCAGTCTGCTGTATTCAGGAGACCCATCTCACATGCAGAGACATACATAGGCTCAAAATAAAGGAATGGAGGAAGATCTACCAAGCAAATGGAGAACAAATAAAGCAGGGGTTGCAATCCTAGTCTCTGATAAAATAAACGTTAAACCATCAAAGATCAAAAGAGACAAAGAAGGCCATTACATAATGGTAAAGGGATCAATTCAACAGGAAGAGCTAACTCTCCTAAATATATATGCACCCAATACAGGAGCACCCAAATTCATAAAGCAAGTCTTTAGAGACTTATAAAGAGACTTAGACTCCCATACAATAATAATGGGAGACTTCAACACTCCACTGTCAACATTAGACAGATCAATGAGACAGAAAGTTAACAAGGATATCCAGGAATTGAACTCATCTCTGCACCAAGCGGACCTAATAGACATCTATAGAACTCTTCACCTCAAATCAACAGAATATACATTCTTCTCAGCACCACATCGCACTTATTCCAAAAACTGACCACATAATTGGAAGTAAAGCACTCCTTAGCAAATATAAAAGAACAGAAATTATAACAAACTGTCTCTCAGACCACAGTGCAATCAAACTAGAACTCAGGACTAAGAAACTCAATCAAAACCACTCAACTACATGGAAACTGAACAACCTGCTCCTGAATGACTATTGGGTACATAACGAAATGAAGGCAGAAATAAAGATGTTCTTTGAAACCAATGAGAAGAAAGATACAACATACCAGAATCTCTGGGACACATTTAAAGCAGTGTGTAGAGGGAAATTTATAGCACTAAATGCCCACAAGAGAAAGCTGGAAAGATCTAAAATGGACACTCTAACATCACAATCAAAAGAACTGGAGAAGCAAGAGCAAACACATTCAAAAGCTCAAAGAAGGTAAGAAATAACTAAGATCAGAGCAGAACTGAAGGAAATAGAGACACAAAAAACCCTGCAAAAAATCAATGAATCCAGGAGTTGGTTTTTTGAAAAAATCAACAAAATTGACAGACCGCTAGCAAGACTAATAAAGGAGAAAAGAGAGAGGAATCAAATAGAAGCAATAAAAAATGATAAAGGGGATATCACCACCGACCCCACAGAAATACAAACTACCATCAGAGAATACTATAAACACCTCTACGCAAATCAACTAGATAATCTAGAAGAAATGGATAATTTCCTGGACACTTACACTCTTCCAAGACTAAACCAGGAAGAAGTTGAATCCCTGAATAGACCAATAGCAGGCTCTGAAATTGAGGCAATAATTAATAGCCTACCAACCAAAAAAAGTCCAGGATCAGATGGATTCACAGCTGAATTCTACCAGAGGTACAAGAAGGAGCTGGTACCATTCCTTCTGAAACTATTCCAATCAATTGAAAAAGAGGGAATCCTCCCTAACTCATTTTATGAGGCCAACATCATCCTGATACCATAGCCTGGCAGAGACACAACAAAAAAAGAGAATTTTAGACCAATATCCCTGATGAACATCGATGCAAAAATCCTCAACAAAATACTGGCAAAACGGATTCAGCAGCACATCAAAAAGCTTATCCACCATGATCAAGTGGGCTTCATCCCTGGGATGCAAGGCTGGTTCAACATTCGCAAATCAATAAACGTAATCCAGCATATAAACAGAACCAAAGACAAAACCACCTGATTGTCTCAATAGATGCAGAAAAGGCTTTTGACAAAATTCAACAGCCCTTCATGCTAAAAACGCTCAATAAATTCGGTATTGATGGAACGTACCTCAAAATAATAAGAGCTATTGATGACAAACCCATAGCTAATACCATACTGAATGGGCAAAAACCGGAAAAATTCCCTTTGAAAACTGGCAGAAGACAGGGATGCCCTCTCTCACCATTCCTATTCAACATAGTGTTGGAAGTTCTGGCTAGGGCAATCAGGCAAGAGAAAGAAATCAAGGGTATTCAGTTAGGAAAAGAAGTCAAATTGTCCCTCTTTGCAGATGACATGCTTGTATATTTTGAAAACCCCATTGTCTCAGCCCAAAATCTCCTTAAGCTGATAAGCAACTTCAGCAAAGTCTCAGGATACAAAATTAATGTGCAAAAATCACAAGCATTCTTATACACCAGTAACAGACAAACAGAGAGCCAAATCAGGAATGCACTTCCATTCACAATTGCTTCAAAGAGAATAAAATACCTAGGAATCCAACTTGCAAGGGATGTCAAGGACCTCTTCAAGGAGAACTACAAACCACTGCTCACTGAAATCAAAGAGGACACAAACAAATGGAAGAACATACCATGCTCATGGATAGGAAGAATCAATATCGTGAAAATGGCCATACTGCCCAAGGTTATTTATAGATTCAATGCCATCCCCATCAAGCTACCAATGAGTTTCTTCACAGAACTGGAAAAATCTGCTTTAAAGTTCATATGGAACCAAAAAAGAGCCCGCATTGCCAAGACAATCCTAAGTCAAAAGAACAAAGCTGGAGGCATCACACTACCTGACTTCAAACTATACTACAAGGCTACAGTAACCAAAACAGCATGGTACTGGTCCCAAAACAGAGATATAGACCAATGGAACAGAACAGAGTCCTCAGAAATAATACCACACATCTACAGCCATCTGATCTTTGACAAACCTGAGAGAAACAAGAAATGGGGAAAGGATTCCCTATTGAATAAATGGTGCTGGGAAAATTGGCTAGCCATAAGTAGAAAGCTGAAACTGGATCCTTTCCTTACTCCTTATATGAAAATTAATTCAAGATGGATTAGAGACTTAAATTTTAGATCTAATACCATAAAAACCCTTGAAGAAAACCTACGTCGTACCATTCAGGACATAGGCATGAGCAAGGACTTCATGTCTAAAACACCAGAAGCAACGGCAACAAAAGCCAAAATTGACAAATGGGATCTAATTAAACTAAAGAGCTTCTGCACGGCAAAAGAAACTACCATCAGAGTGAACAGGCAACCTACAGAATGGGAGAAAATTTTTGCAATCTACTCATCTGACAAAGGGCTAATATCCAGAATCTACAAAGAACTCAAACAAATTTACAAGAAAAAAACAAACAACCCCATCCAAAATTGGGCAAAGGATATGAACAGATATTTCTCAAAAGAAGACATTCATACAGCCAACAGACACATGAAAAAATGCTCATCATCACTGGCCATCAGAGAGATGCAAATCAAAACCACAATGAGATACCATCTCACACCAGTTAGAATGGCAATCATTACAAAGTCAGGAAACAACTGGTGCTGGAGAGGATGTGGAGAAATGGGAACATTTTTACACTGTTGGTGGGATTGTAAACTAGTTCAACCATTATGGAAAACAGTATGGTGATTCCTCAAGGATCTAGAACTAGATGTACCATATGACCCAGCCATCCCACTACTGGGTATATACCCAAAGGATTATAAATCATGCTGCTATAAAGACACATGCACACGCATGTTTATTGCGGCACTATTCACAATAGCAAAGACTTGGAATCAACCCAAATGTCCATCAGTGACAGACTGGATTAAGAAAATGCGGCACATATATACCATGGAATATTACGCAGCCATAAAAAAGGATGAATTTGCGTCCTTTGTAGGGACATGGATGCAGCTGGAAACCATCATTCTTAGCAAACTATCACAAGAAGAGAAAACCAAACACCGCATGTTCTCACTCGTAGGTGGCAACTGAACAATGAGATCACTTGGACTCGGGAAGGGGAACATCACACATCGGGGCCTATCATGGGGAGGGGGGAGGGGAGAGGGATTGCATTGGGAGTTATACCTGATATAAATGATGAATTGATGGGTGCTGATGAGTTGATGGGTGCAGCACACCAACATGGCACAAGTATACATATGTAACAAACCTGCACGTTATGCACATGTACCCTAGAACTTAAAGTATTAAAAAAAAAAAGAAGAAAACTCTTAGTAGTAAGATGAGGTGTTATTAAATGTCGTTCACTTTTTAGAATAGTATTTTTTAATGTGTATGTGTACATAGTAGGTGTATGTATTTATGGAGTACGTGAGGTACTTTGATACAGGCATGCAATGAGTAATAACAACATCATGGAAAATGGGGTACCCATCTCCACAAGCATTTATCCTTTGTGTTATTAATACATACTCTTACTTATTTTAAAATGTACAATTGAATTATTTTGACTATAGTCACAGTGCTGTGATATCAAATACTACGTCTTATTCATTCTTTCTAAGTATTTTTGCTACCCATTAACCATCCTTACCTCACTCCTTCCCAAACTACTTTCTCAGCCTTTGGTAACAGCCCTTCTACTCTCTCTTTCCATGAGTTCAATTGTTTTGATTTATAAATCTCCCACAAACAAGTGAGAATATGTGATGTTGGTCTTTCTGTGTCTGGCTTCTTTCACTTAACATAATAATCTTCAGCTCCATCCATGCTGTTAGAAATGACAGAATCTCATTCATTTTTATGGCTTAATAAAAGTATCACATTTTCTTCATCCACTCATCTTTATACACACACGCACGCGCGCACACACACACACACACACACACACACACACACACACACACACACACATATATATATATATATAAAGTTCTGGCATACATGTACAGAATGTGCAGGTTTGTTATACAGGTATACATGCGCCATGGTGGTTTGTTGCACCCATCAACCCGTCATCTTCTTTAGGTATTTCTCCTAATGCTATCCCTCCCCTAACCCTCACCCCCTGACAGGCTCTCGTGTATGATGTTCCCCTCCCTGTGTCTGCATGTTCTCATTGTTAAACTTCCACTTATGAGTGAAAAGATGTGGTGTTTGGTTTTCTGTTCCTGTGTTAGTTTGCTGAGAATGATGGTTTCCAGCTTCATCCATGTCCCTACAAAGGACGTGAGCTCATCCCTTTTATGGCTGCATAGTATTCCATTGCGTGTATGTGCCACATTTTCTTAATCCAGTCTATTATTGATGGGCATTTGGGTTGGTTCCAAGTCTTTGCTATTGTGAATAGTGCTACAATAAACATACGTGTGCCTGTGTCTTTATAGTTGAATGATTTATAATCCTTTCAGTACATACCCAGTAATGGGATTGCTGGGTCAAATGGTATTTCCAGTTCTAGATCCTTGAGGAATCACCACACTGCCTTCCCCGGTGGTTAAACTAATTTACATTCCCACCAACAGTGTAAAAACATTCCTATTTCTCCACATTATCTCCAGCATCTCCTGGAATAGACCTAAATAGACCAATAATAAGTTCTGAAATTGAGGCAATAGTTAATAGCCCTCCAACAAAAAGAAGCCCAGGACCAGATGCATTCACAGCCGAATTCCACCAGAGGTACAAAGAGGAGCTGGTACCATCTTTTCTGAAAGTATTCCAAACAATACAAAAATAGAGACTCCTCCCTAACCAATATTATGAGGCCAGCACCATGCTGACACCAAAACCTGGCAGAGACACAACAAAATGAAAGAAAATTTCAGGCCAATATCTCTGATGAACAGTGATGCAAAAAATCCCCAATAAAATACTGGCCAACCAAATTCAGCAGCACATCAAAAAGCTTATCCACCACGATCAAGTCAGCTTCATCCCTGGGATGCAAGGCTGGTTCAATATATGCAAATCAATAAGTGTAATCCATCACATAAACAGAACAAATGATGAAAACCACATGATTATCTCAATAGATGCAGAAAAGGCCTTCGACAAACTTCAACAGCCCTTCATGCTGAAAACTCTCAATAAACTAGGTATTGATGGAATATATCTCAAAATAATAAGAACTATTTATGACAAACCCACAGCCAATATCATACTGAATGGGCAAAAACTGGAAACATTCCCTTTGAAAACCAGCACAAGACAAGGATGCCCTCTCTCACCACTCCCATTCAACATAGTATTGGAAGTTCTGGCCAGGGCAATGAGGCAAGAGAAAGAAATAAAGGGTATTCAAAGAGAAAGAGAGAAAGTTAAATGGTCTCTGTTTGCAGATAACATAGTTGTATACTTAGAAAACCCCATTGTCTCAGCCCAAAATCTTGTTAAGCTGATAAGCAACTTCTGTAAAATCTCAGGATACAAAATCAATGTGCAAAAATCACAAGCATTCCTATAAGACAATAATAGATAAATAGAGAGCCAAATCATGACTGAACTCCCATTCATAATTGCTGCAAAGAGAATAAAATACCTAAGAATACAACTTAGAAGGGATGTGAAGGACTTCTTCAAGGAGAACTACAAACCACTGCTCAAGGAAATAAGAGAAGACACAAACAAATGGAAAAACATTCCATGCTCATGGTTAGAAAGAATCAATATTGTGAAAATGGCCATACTGCCCAAAGTAATGTATAGATTCAATGCTAAACTCATCAAGCTATCATTGACTTTCTTCACAGAATTGGAAAAAATGACTTTAAATTTCATTTGGAACCAAAAAAAGTGGCCGCATAGCCAAGACAATCCTAAGTAAAAAGAACAATGCTGGAGGCATCAAGCTACCTAACTTCAAACTATATTACAAGGCTATAGTAACCAAAACACCATGGTACTGGTACCAAAACAGATACATAGACGAATGGAACAGAACAGAGGCATCCGAAATAATGCCACACATCTACAGCCATCTAATCTTTGGCAAACCTCAGAAAAACAAGCAATGGGGAAAGGATTCCCTATTTAATAAATGGTGTTGGGAAAAATGGCTAGCCACATGCAGAAAACTGAAACTGGACCACTTCCTTACATCTTATTCAAAAATTAACTCAAGATGAATTAAAGACTTAAATGTAAGATCTAAAACCATAAAAACCCTAGAAGAAAACCTAGACAATACCATTCAGGACATAGGCATGTGCAAATACTTCATGATTAAAACACCAAAAGCAATGGCAACAAAAGCCAAAATAGATGAAGGGGATCCAATTAAACTAAAGAGCTTCTGCACAGCAAAAGAAGCTATCATCAGAGTGAACGGGCAACCTACAGAATGGGAGAAAATTTTTTCAGAATGAGAGAATATCTATCCATCTGACAAAGGGCTAATATCCAAAATCTACAAGGAACTTAAACACATTTACAGGAAAAAAACAAACAACTCTATCAAAAAGTGGGTGAAGAATAACAACAGACACTTCTCAAAAGAAGACATTTATGCAGTCAATCTACATATGAAAAAAAAAAGCTCATCATCACTTGTCATTAGAGAAATGCAAATCAAAACCACAATGAGATACCATCTCACACCAGCTAGAATGGCGACCATTCATCTTATGATAGACACTTAGGTTGCTTTCAAATTTTGCCTATTGGAAGAGTATCACAATAATCATAGGAGGGAAGATATCTCTTTGCTATATTGATTTCTCTTCTTTTGTGTATAAACACAGCAGTGGGATTGCTGAATCATATGACAGCTCTATTTTTACTTGTTTGAGTAACCTCTGAACTATTCTCTGTAGTGGTTATGCTAATTTACATTCCCACCAATGGTGTAGAAAGATTTTCTTTTCTCCACATCCTCAGCAATATTTCTTGTACCATTTTTTAAATATTTTGAGACTGATTTTGTTACATAACATGTGGTCTATTCTTGAGAAAAATTCATGCGATGAAAAGAAGGTGTCTTTTGCAGCCTTTGAGTAAAATATTCTGTAAATATCTATTAGGTCCATTTCATCTATAGTGAAGATTAAGCCTTATCTTTCTTTGTTGAATTTACATCTGGATGAACTGATGCTGAGTGTTGGGTGTTGAAGTCTTCAGCTATTATTGTATTGAGGTCTATCTCTCTCTTTAGCTTCAATAATATTTGCTTTATATATCTAGGTGCTCCAGTGATGGGTGCATATATATTTACAATTATTATATCCTCTTGCTGAATTGATTCCTTTATTAGTATTTAGTAGCCTTCTTTGTCACTTACAGTTTTGAAATCTATTTTTTCTGATGTAAGTATATACTCTTGCTCATTTCTCATTTCCATTGGCATGGAATATCTTTTTCCATCCCTTTATTTTCATTGGATGTGTATCTTCATAGATGAAGAGTTTTTCTTGTACGCAACAGATCAGAGTCTTTTTTTTTTTTTTTTCATTTATTCGGCCTCTCTAAGTATTTTCATTAGAGAGTTTATTCCATTTACATTCACAGTTATCATTGATAAGCAGTGACTTACTCCTGCTATTGTTTGTTTTCTGGTTGTTTTTTGGTCTTTTCCTTTTTGTCTTTCTTTTTGTGAAGGTGATTTTCTCAGGTGGTATGATTTAATTTCTTGCTTTTTATTTTTTCTGTATTTTTCATATGTTTTTTGATTAGAAAGTACTGTATGGCTTGCAAATTATATCTTATAATCCATTATCTTAAACCAATGACAAGTTAACACTGATTACATAAACAAACACAAAAAGAAAACTAATAAAAAGTCTATATACTTTAACTTAATCCTCCTAATTTTTAACTTTTCAATGTCTCTTTGTCTCATTACACAGTGTTTGTCCTGAAAAGTTGTTGTAGTTATTATTCTTGATTGGATTATCGTTTTATCTTTCTTCCTAAGATAATAGTAGTTTGCAAAGAACAATTACAGTTTTATAATGTTCTGTGTATTTTTGTGTGTGTGCTTACTGTTACCAGTGACTTTGCTTGTTTTGAGACTGGGTCTCACTCTACTATCCAGTCTGGAGTGCAGTCATGCAGTCACAGATCACTGTGGCCTCAACTTTCCAGGCTCAAGTGATTCTCCCACCTCAGCCTCCTGAGTAGCTGGGACTACTGGCATGTGCCACTCCACTGGCTAATTTTTGTGTTTTTATGTAGAGACAGGATTTCACCATGTTGCCCAGGCTAGTCTCAAACTCCTGGGCTCAAGCAATCCACCCACCTCAAGCTCCCAAAGGGCTGGGATAATAGGTGTGGGTCACCATGCCTGGCCACCACTGAGTTTTGTATCTTCAGATGATTTCCTCTTGTTCATGAGCATCGTTTTCTTTCAGATTGAGAAACTATCTTTAGCATTTATTGTAGGACAAATCTGGTGTTGATAAAATCCCTCAGCTTTTGTTTGTCTGTGTAGTTCTTGATTTCTCCTTCATACTTGAAGGATATTTTTACTGCATAAAGAATTCTAGGGTAAAAGTCTTTTTATCCCCCTTCTGGTACTTTAAATATGTCATGCCACTCTCTCCTGGCCTATAAGGTTTTCACTGTAAAGTCTGCTGCCACATGTATTGGAGATTCATTATATGTTATTTGTTTCATTTCTTTTGATGCTTTTAGCATCATTTCTTTATCCTTGAACTTTAGCAGTTTGATTATTAGCTGTCTGAAGATAGTCCTCTCTGGGTTAATTCGGCTTAGTGTTCTATAATCTTTTTGTACTTCAATGTTGATATCTTTCTCTAGGTTTGAAAGGTTCTCTAGTAATATTTCTTGGAATAACCCTTCTACCCCATATTTCATCTACCTTTTCTTTTAGGCCAATCACTCTTAGATTTGCCCTTCTGAGGCTATTTTCTCAATCTCGTAGGTGTGCTTTATTTATTTGTTTTAATTATTTTTCTTGTCTCCTGAGTATATATTTTTAAATAGCCTGCCTTCAAGATCACTCATTCTTTCCTCTGCTTGACTAATCCAGCTATTGGGACTCTGAGGCATTTTTCAGTATGTAAATTGCATTTTTGAATTATAGAATGTGTGCCTTATTTGTTTTAATTATTTTAATCTCATTGTTAAATGCATTTGATAGAATTATGAAATTCTTCTGTTATCTTACATTTCATTGCATTTTCTCAAGCAGATATTTTGAATTTTCCATTTGAAAATTGAACATGTATCTGTTTCTCTAGGATTAGTCTCTGTGCCTTATTTTGTTCATTTGCTGAGATCAAGTTTTCCTGGGTAATCTTGATGCTTTTAGATGGTTGTCAGCGTCTGGGCATTGAAGAGTTAGGTATTTATTGTAACAGCCTTCAGAGGCAGAGCTTGTTTGCACCTGTCTTTCTGGAGAAGTCTTTCCAGGTATTTGAAGGGACTTGGGCCCCAAGTCTAATATCACTGTGATTTTTGCAGACTTGTAGAGGTACTGTCTTCATTGTCTTGGATAACACCTGGAAGAATTCTCTAGATTACAATGCAGAGACTCTTGTTTGTTTGTCTGCTTGTTTGTTTTTCTTCTTACCTTCCCCCAAACAAGTGGAGTTTATTTATCTTTGCTGAGCTTCCCGGAACTTGGGGTGTGGTGATGCAAGCACCTCTGTGCCCCCCACCATTGGAACAGCACTGGGTCAGACCTGAAGCCAGCACAACACTGGGTCTCACCCAAGACCTGTTGTAACCACTAACTGGCTACCACCGATATTCACGCAAGGTTCTAGGGCTCTATGATCAGAAGACAATGATGTCAGCCAGGTTTATGACTATTCAGGGCAATGAGCTCCCCCAAACCCCGAGTGGTTCCAGAGATGCTGTTTGGGAACCAGAAATTGGAGTCAAAAAACTTAGAAGTATGCCTGATGTTCTATTATTCTGTGGCTATGCTGGAACTGAAACCACAATAAAAAGTTCTTCCTACTCTTCCCTCCCCTTTTCACAAGCAGAGGACATTCTCTCTGTGGCCACCACCACCACTGGCCCATAGGGGGATTCTTCCAAGTCACTGCCAGTGTTCCCTTAAAGCCCAAGGGCTCTTCATTTAGTTTGTGGTGAATGCTGCCAGGCCTGGGACTCACCCTTCAGGTCAGTGGGCTCCCCTCTGGCCCAGGGCAGGTCCAGAAATGCTGCCCAAGAGCCTAGGCCGGCACTCAGGGACCCCAAGAGTCTGCTTGTCACTCTGGCCACTGTGGCTGAGCTGGTACCTAAGGTGCAAAACAGAGTTGCCTTTACTTTTCCCTATGCTTTTCTCAAAGAGAAGGAGTCTTTCACCATATCCAACACAGCTGGGGATGTGCTGAGTCACATCTATAGTCAGCACATCTCAGAGCCCAAGGTCCACAGCATATTACCTTGATATTACTGCTGGTTATTCAGAGCCCAAGGGCTCTTTAGTCATCAGGTAATGAATCCTGCCAGGACTACGCCCTTTCTTTCAAGGCAGTGGGTTTCCTTTTGGCCCAACATTTGTCTGAAAATATTATCTGGACTATAGGGCCTCACGACTCTGGTGCCCTATTCTACTGAAGCTGAGCTGCTATCCAAGTTGCAAGATGAAGTCCTCTTTAGTCTTTGCTCTTTTCTCTTTAAGCAGAAGAAATAAGTCATGTTTGATGCTGTGAGCTGCACAGCCTGGGGCTGGGGGAGAGGTGGCAAAGCCTTCCTTAGTCGTGCCAGCTGGTCTCTCCCTAGGTCACATGCCACCCTAGTCCTCTGGCTCTGAGCCCAGACCAGCACAAAAAGTTGCTTAGGAATTGCAGCCCTTGTGTCCTAGACTGTCTCTCAAGTTTACTTAGGACCCCAGAGTACTTTGGCCTGCAGTGATAAGGCTTGTCAACAAACTCAAGTTTTAACCACTGACATAGGTGAGACCCTTCAGGCTAGGTCAGGTCCAAATGCTCCCTCTATGCTCAGTTGCTGACTGAGCCCAGCACAGCTTCTCTCTGTGCTCTCATAGGGCAGCACTGAATTCAATGTAAAGTCCCCCAGTCACTGCACTCTCTCTCTTCAAAGTGCACAGACTCTCTGTGCTGGATGGTCTTTGCCAGGGATGGAGGAAGGGTAGTGTCAGTGATTCACGACTTTCTTTCCTACCCTCTTCAGTGCCTTTTTTTCTGTGATTTGAAGTTACAACCAGGTAGTGTGATTGCTCACATGAATTTTGGTTCTTGTGACAGTGCTTTTCTGTGTGCAGATAGTTTTTAAAATGTGGTGTTCCTGCATGGGGAAAGAATGATGAAAGCTTCTATTCCAACATTATGCTTTACCCTCCTTCATTTACTTCTCCATATTGCTGTTTTTATTAGTGGGAAGCCTAACACAGTATTGAGAATAACTGTTGTACTTATTTGCTTTGTTAAGAATTATTTCATTACTAGGTAGCCCTTAATGCTAAAAGAAGATTAATGATCCCAACAAGAAAAGGAGATCTCTAGTATTGTCTCTCAAGTTCGGACCATTTCGAATAGGCTTCATCTTCACCAATGCGCTTCCTATAATACCAACTCTTTAAACTATATGTTAGTATATATCAGGTTACTACAGTTATTTTTCTAAATTTTGAAACAGTTTCTTGGTTAACTGTATTACTCTATTAGAAACAATAGTAAATAGTTAAAGTGGAAAGCCAGGTAATGTATCAAAATAATATGGAACATTTTTAGAATTATTGTGAAGCTTTCTTTTTTTTTCAGAAAATTGCTTTCTTGGAAAAATTATATTTTGGTTTGAAAAAAGCAATCAAAGCAGGCAAATAAGATGATCAAAACATTAGTCATAAAAGTAAGTAGTGCAAGAATTTTTAAATGTCTGTGGCTTTCCCAGAGTTGTTATTTGTGATGGACATTAGATCATATGTGTAATTTTTCATCAAATTTTTTAAAGTCTAGGGAAGATCAAATAAGTTTATTTACTGTACAAGGCATTGATTTACTTTTGTCTTAGTTCACCTTTGAATTTATAGTGTTAATTTTTACAAGATTTTTCCAATTAGTTACCTGTTAAAGACACAAACAGCCCCATTTTTCTCTATTAGATCCCTGAGAAGGAATGGAAGAGTAGTGAGCAATGAGAATTGATGTAAATGGTCACATAGTTTCTGGTGTTAAGGATAGCTAGAGAAAAATAAATTAGGAATTCAAAGAGGTTACCATGTAACAAACGTTATGGCTGCCAAATTTTCCAAAATTTTAGTTCTCATTTTCCATAAGAAATCAGATAGCACTACATAGATTTAAGGGAATTTAGTTACAATATTAACTATTTATATGGGGCCTTCGATCAGCAGTTTTCAAACACACTTTTGGTAATAGAACTCTGCTAAAATAAACAAATGAAAGAGATGAGACTTTGGTTGAAGTGGAGTGAGGCATCTGTAGTCCAAGTACTAGTTCTTTTCCTTGTCTTCAGGCTTCTGAGACACCTCTGATGACTTTAGAGATGCTTCTACAATCTGATTCCTCCAGAGTACTGATGCTAAATAGGGAAATCACATCAAATGATCTGATACAAATTGCTGGAGGGATAGTGTATGATATCAGCATAAAAATGTAAGAGAATTCTGGTGATTTTGATTTTTTGTGTTTAGATTTTTCCTGACTTAATTTACTTTTACTGAATTATAGAAACTTAGTATTGGGAAATTAAAAATAAGTAATCCTTTTTCCAAACTTCTTATTGCATTGTAATGAAAATAGAAATGGGGTGGATAAGTGAGATAAGCTCAGTCATTTGGAGTCTCTCTGAAATCTGGATCATGAAACAAGTGAAACAAGAATGGAAGAAAATGTTGGAGTTCATTAAACTTAGCAACTGTGTCCTGACAATTGAATAGTTTATCACGGTGCCCCCAACACATGAGTACAAAAGTAATTGCAATTTTTGCAATGTTGGAATTTGCCGTTTGATATTGGAATACAATCTTAAATAAATGTGGTTATGTTATACACCATTTTAATGCACATTACTTGCTTTATTATTATTTTTGCTAATGACATTACTTGCTGTTTATTTTATTTTAGACTATAGAAATGATGTTAGACAAAAAACAAATTTGAGCGATTTTGTTATTCAATTTCTTATTCAAGTTCAAAATGGGTCGTAAGGCAGTGGAGACAAATCACAACATCAACAACGCATTTGGCCCAGGAACTGCTAAGGAACATACAGTGGAGTAGTGGTCCAGGAAGTTTTGCAAAGAAGATGGGAGCCTTGGAGATGAGAAGCATAGTGGCTGGCCATTGGAGGTTGACAACGGCCAACTGAGAGCAATAATTGAAGTTGATCCTGTTACAACTATATGAAAAATTGCTGAAAAACTCAATGTCAACCATTCTACTATCATTCAGCATTTGAAGCAAATTGGAAAGGTGAAAAGTCTCGATAAGTGGGTGCCTCATGAACTGAGTGAAATTTAAATGATTTAATGATTTGATTTAATTTAATGATTAAAATGATTTTTTAAAAAGTCATTGTTTTGAAGTGTCGTCTTCTTTTATTCTAGGCAACAACAATGAATCATTTCTCTACCAGATTGTGATGTGCGACAAAAAGTGGATTTTATGATAACCGATGATGACCAGCTCAGTGGTTGGACCGAGAAGAAGCTCCAAAGCAGTTTCCAAAGCCAAACTTGCACCAAAAAAATGGTCATGGTCACTGTTTGGTGGCCTACTGCCAATCTGATTCACTACAGCTTTCTGAATCCCAGCAAGACCATTACATCTGAGAAGTACGCTCAGCAATTTGATGAGATCCACCGAAAACTGCAATGGTTGCAGCTGGCATTGGTCAACAGAAAAGGGTTGAATTTTTCTCCACGACAATTGCCAACCACACATCACACAACCAGTGCTTCAAAAGTTGAGTGAATTGTGCTAGGAAGTTTTGTTTCATCCACCATATTCATCTGACCTCTTGCCAACCGACTACCACTTCTTCAAGCATCTCAACAACTTTTTGCAAGGAAAACACCTTCACAATCAGCAGGATGCAGACAATGCTTCCGAAGAGTTTGTCTAATCCCAACGTGCATATTTTTATGCTACAGAAATAAACAAACTTATTCCTCCCTGGCAAAAATCTATTGATTGTAACTCTTGTCTTAGGTTTTGCTAAGGTTTGAATATTTGTCCTCTCCAAAACTCACCTAATCTTCAATGTGGCGGCAATGAAAGACAGGGCCTTTAAGAGGTGATTGGATCATGATGGCTGTGCCCTCATGAATGGATTAATCCATTTATGGATTAATGAATTAGTGGGTTAATGGTTTAATGGGTTATCATGGGAGGAGAACTGGTGGCTTTATATGAAAAGAAAGACCTCAGCACCAGAGCATGCTCTGCTCCTCCACCACGTGATACACTGCTCAGCTTCAAGACATCACAAGACTGTCTCCAGGGCAAAAAGGTTCTCACTAGATGTGGCCCCTTAGCCTTGAATTTAGCCTTCATAACAGTAAGAAATAAATTCCTTTCATTATAAATACCCAGTTTCAGGTGTTTTAAGTACAGAAAATTAACTAAGACACTTATAAACTTATTCCTCCAGGTTTCCTATGCACCTTATGAGCTATCCAATATTAAACAAAATACCCCTGATACATATTCATCCTCAGTAGCCATGAATATGAAAATTTGATATTCAAGGACAAAGATTTGCATGCCAGCGTTCTCAGAGATTGTGGAGAGTCTATAAACATAATATTTGAGATATCTATATTTAAGGTTTTCTTTTAAATTATTCCTATCAAATTATATTCCGAGCACTAGCAAAACTTGTAGTTAGTAGTCCTATGCCTCTTTGTTCACTAACAAGTCCTTGGTTTTCTTCATCAAAGATGTGGGTAGGAGAGTCTTTATTTTGATATCATGCCATTCAGTCAGATATAGTTTGGATCTGTGTCTCCACTCTGATGTCAAATTGTAATCCCCAATGTTGGAGGTGGAGCCTGGTGATTTGATCATGGGAGTGGTTTCTCTTGAATGGTTTAACACCATCTCCCTTGGTACTGTTGTCAGGATAGTGAGTTCTTGTGAGATCTAGTTGTTTAAAAGTGTGTAGAACCTCCATGCTCACTCTCTTCCTCCTGCACTGGCTATGGGAAATGTTCACTCCCCCTTTGCCTTCCACCTTGATTGTAAGTTACCTGAGGCTTCCCTAGAAGCTGAGGAGATGCCAGCATCATGGTTTCTATACAGCTTGCAGAACTGTGAGCCAATTAAATCTCTTTTCTTTATAAATTATACAGTATCAGGTATTTTTTATAACACTGTGAGAACAGACCAATACAATCACACATTGAAGTTATGTAGACCACACTCTCAAAGACCATTGAAATACACATCTTCATTCATTTTAGAGCCTATCTACTAATGATCTAGTGTTACAGTTTGGGTAAAGATGTCAGACACTATATTTGTTTCTCTTAGAACCCCAAGCATCCCTCCCAGGTGCTGACTTTTCACGTTATTCAGAATTATCTTCCTCAGGCTCAAGCCAACATGAATATACCACAGATCTGTAAGAACTCAATGGAAGGCCTCAACCACTCTGTCAATAGAATAGCTTATCACCATTCTCCCTAAAGTATCCCATGGGCTGTTTGAATGTAGCATGATGGGAACCAATACACAGAAGTCTATTTTATAACCGAACAGGAGATAAATAGCCCACAGTGATAAAATGTAACCAAAGGCTGTATTTATGTAGAACTGAGAGAGAAAGACAACTAGTAGATAAACCTATAATTTCACCTATGTCTGTTTAATGTACAGTTATATGCTGTTAAATTAAACAACTCTAGCTTTCTTAATACCACTTATCACATTAATTATAAGTAAGACACATGTATTTTGCAATATAGACCTCATTCTCTGTTACATGAAATTAAGGAAAGTTGTTTCTTTGACTCAAAGTCTGTAAAACTTCTCTGTAGGTGGCTCTTTTTCACAATCAATTTGGATAGTGGGTTTGAAATAGTTGTATGTTATAAAGACAGAAAAACAAACATTTTGGAATGTTTGCATAAATTGTAATTATTTGCTAAATTCAACTTCTATAATTTACTTGTTTAATAATAAAATAAAATGAAGTAAATAAAATAAAGGCTATTTCCCTTGGGAAGTTGAAAATCCTGGGGTTTGCATGAGCATTTTATGGCAGGAAAAGTGGGTATGAAAATATTAGACTCATAATTAATCCTAATTAAAATGCAATAATTGCCTCATTTGTTCAAATAAGTGGATAGAACTACAGAAATTCAGAAATCGAAGAGATGAAGGACATTACACACACACACACACCCTTCACACACACAGAAGAGGAATTGTATGGAGGAAAAATGATAATTCATGTGTATCATTGTCTCTAACAAAAGTGTAGCTAATTAGACAAGAAGAAACTGTGACTCAAGATAAAGGAAACTGATTAGGTCGTGAAGTTTTTGGGTTTTTTATGGGCTGTATCTATTCCTTTTTTGTTGCATGTAAATGAAAGACTGCCTCCCTCTCATTCATCAGAAGAGGGTCTCTGTAAGTGAAGAAACACATGTATCAATTATTTTTAAAATCATAAATTGCATAATTATATAATAGCAATTGCTCATGCAAGTTATGCCATAACATAATAAATAAATTACACAAATCAAAATTTTCACCTTTCATTAGAGAGATATAATTTTTCTATTAAAAATAAGGGTCAATCCTTAAGGTTTTGAAGATTAAATTGGGTCTGAACTGAACTCCCATAAATAATTAAAGTTACTATACTACATGAATTTTATTATCTTTTGATTGAATCCATTTTTTGACCTGGGGTTTCTATTTATTTTCTCAATTTAAAAAACAAATTTAGAGTTAATTAGATTTGTACAGAAATGTACTCTCATATTTACCTACACTGCAACACTGGGAATTGCATCAACATTTCGTGCAGCTACTCCTCTCAGAAACAGGCAGTATATGCGAGCTTCTTGCTAAATATGCCAGACCTTTTCTTTAACCATTTAGGGTTAGTTGTCAACAATAGTAAGTTGTTATCACTAATGTGTTTTTTATTTTAAAAGTCATATCATATATCATTTAGTAACTGGGAGAAATAAAATATGCAAATATTGCTTGAGTCTTTTATGACACTATTCTTTTCCTTTAGGTATATAAAAGAATCTGAATTCTAGAATCAATTATTGGAAATAGATAAGAAAATAAGTAGAAAACTAAGTCATCAGTATTAGTGAGCAACTCTATCTAGTTAGAGAAACACAACAAGCATGAACAGATATTTGCCAGTAATGAGAATGAATTCTGAGATTGAGCTGCTACACATACCTTCAGTTCAGCTGTGCATAGTTGCTGAATTCAGAGCCATGCCTTCTTTCTACAGATAGGCTGAAAAATATTCTTATTCAAGGTGGCATAGATTCAGATTAAAGGGCTTCACTCTTAGGTGCTGAATGGTGAAGTGCTTTGAAGTGAAATCATAATCTTTTATAATCCAAAGAAAACTTGACGCAATCAGAAAATTCAGATCTATTCCATAACTTCTGGTACCTCCACGCTTTCCTGTCTATTTTTCACTGAATTATCCTTTGTACTTACAACATTTGCAGGTTCATACATAATATGGTCACCCCCCCATTACATTATTTCGGGTAACAAGGGACCACATATATAAACGGTGGTCCAATAAGATTATAATACTGCATTTTTACTGTGACTTTTCTATGTTTAGATATATAAATATTTACTATCGTATTACAATGACCTACAATACTCAATACTGGAACATGCTGCACAGGTTTGTAGCTTAGGAGCAAAAGGTTATACCTTATAGCCTGTATGTGTAGTAGGCGATATCATATAGGCTTGTGTAAGTATGCTCTATGGTGTTCACACAATGACAAAATTGCCTAAAGGCACAATTATCAGAACATATCCTGACATTAAGCAATGCATGACTGTACTTCAAAAATATGTGTTGAATTGCTTTTATAATTTCTGTTCCTTTCATTTTTCTTTTCAACTTTTCTCCTTGTACTCTTTAAGTTACATATTCTCTTAAAATACAATATTCTCCTTTACTCTTGTGTAGTTTCTACTGTAAAGTTTTTTTCAATATTTTTAAAAACTAGGCATAGTTTATATTTAGTGTGCTGGCTAAAAGTGTAGACTCTGGAGATGAAATATTTGGATTTGAATCTCAGCTACACCACCACTGGTTGTGTGACTTTGGACAAGTTACTTAATCTTTGTCTACAGTTGTTTTTTCATTTTCAAAATGGAAACAATATTAACACCTGTCTAATAAAGCTAACGTGAGGACTAAATTAGTTAATATATGTATAACACTGCAAATGGTACCTGGACACAGTAAACACTATTTAAGTGATACTAATAACAATAGCAGTTACTTATTATAATTTCTATGGTGATGTCTTAATTTGTTAGTCTTCACTGACTTTTTATAGTAACATATCTTTTAATCTCTTAAAAATTGAACCTCATATTATTAGGATTTCAAACAAAAAGAGGTCTTTTTTTTTCATTGGTCTTAAATTTATTTCAGGTGTTTTTTTGATAGACATGTAGACATTTCATTTAATTGCTCTAGATAATAATACATTCTATTTAGGTAACCAAATTGATTTCTAAAGCACTTTGGACGCAAGGTCCACAAGATTTTTGTCCCCCCAAAGGAGTTTTACTTCTATTCCCAAGGTCAGTCTTCCACAACATGGGGAGACATCACCATAGTCTCTCCCCTTACTTCCTTTTATTCCAAAGATTCTGCCTGTGATGTAAGCTAGGTGTTTGATGTCTATATTAAGGGTTCTCCAGAGAGACAGAACCAATAGGATAGATAGATAGATAGATAGATAGATAGATAGATAGATAGATAGATAAGAGAAGATTTATTAGGAGAATTGACTCATGGAATTATGGAGGCTGAGAAGTCCTACAATAGGCTGTTTGCAAGCTGGAGACCCTGTGATGCTCATAGCGTGACTCTGTTCAAATGTGAAAACCTCAGAACCAGAAAAGCTGATGGTGTAATTCTCAGTCCAAGACCAAAGGCCTGGGAAACTGGGTGGCCCATGGTTTACATTCTGGAGTAGAAAGGCCAGAGAGCCTGGAGTTCCGATGTCCAAGGGCAGGAGAAGAAGACTTCCAGCTATGGCAGTCTCATCTGGAAACTCACGAACTCAGCCAGGAGTAATGTTTTACCACTTCTCTAGGTATTCCTTAATACAATCATGTTGACACAGTTCTGCAGACTGCACAAGAAGCATAGTGCTGTTGTCTGCCTCTGGTAGGGGTCTTAAAGAGCTTATAATCATGGCAGAAGGCAAAGGGAGAGCAAGCATGTCATATGGCAAGAAAGGCAAAAAACATTTCTTATACAAAATACCTATTATTCTCTCATCTGAAGTTGCTTAGCAAACTTTGACATAATCAATTTCTTATATGAATAGTTATATATTTTTAAAGTCATTGCAGATATGGCCATGAACTTTGGTCAATTGACGCCAAAGCATGTCACAAAACAAATTATTGTGCTATGTTTTAGAGAATCAAAGATGTGATCTGAGCAGGTTTTATTAGCCAGAGGTGCCAATTAGTATCAAATTAAGGTGCTTTTACAAACTGTATACTCCTGAGCCCATTCTTCAGACATATATAGCATCCTTTTCAGGTTCCAGAGCTTTGAGGAATGACATTCAGATTTTCCCCAGTCAAATATGATACTATCTGTGTGACTATAATATAGTATTCAGTATGATACTATCTGTGTGACTATGTTATATGGCTTTTATTATGTTGAGGCATGTTTCTTTTAGACCCACATTTTCTAGGGTTTTTATTATGATGGGATGTTAAATTTTATTTTTCTTGTCCTTCTTTCTTTTGATATGATGTATCACATTGATTGGTGTATGTTGAACCATCCTTGCATCCCTAGAATAAATCCCACTTGGCCATGATGGATAATCTCTTGAATATGTTGTTGAATATGCTTTGCTAGTATTTTGTTGATGATATTTACATCAGGGTTCATTGGGGATATTGGCCTGTAGTGTTCTTTTCTTAATGTGTCTTTGGTTTTAACATCAGAATAATACTGGACTCATAGTATGAGTTTGGAAGTATTCTTCCTTCTCTGTTTTTCAGAATGGATTAAGTAGAATTATTTTTAGTTCTTTATTAAATGTTTGATATACTTCAGCAGTGAAGCCCTCGAGTCCTGGGCTTTTCTTTGCTAGGAGACTTTTCGTTACAGCTTTGATCTCATTCTTTCTTATTGGTAAATTCAGATTTTGGATTTATGATTCAATCTTGGTAGGTTGTATGTTTATAGGAATTTATCCATTTCTTCTAGATTTTCCAATTAATTGACATATGGTTGTGCATAGTAGTCCCTAATGATCCTTTGAATTTCTGCAGTATCAGTTATAATATCTCCTTTTTAAACTATCCATTTATTTATTGGGATCTTCTCTCTGTTTTCTTAGACTGGTTCTACTTTTCTTGATATTTTTTATTATCCAAAACCAATTATTTGTTTTATTGATTTTTGTATTTTCTTATTTGAATTTCATTTATTTCTTCTCTAATCTTTGTTATTTATTTTCTTCTACTAGTTTTTGGTTTGGTTTGTGTTCATTTCTATAGTTCTTTGAGATCCATTATTAAGTTATTTGTTTGGTTTTTGATGTAGGCACTTTTTGCTATAAACTTTCCTCTTTATACTATTTTTTTGTATCTGACAGATTTCTGTATGTTGTGTTTTTGTTTTCATTTATTTCAAAAAGATTTTTAAAATCCTTTATTTCTTCATTGACCTAATGGTCATTCAGAAGCAAATTGTTTAATTCCCATGTGTTTATATATTTTGCAATATTTTCTTGGTATCAATTTATAGTTTTATTCCATTATGGTCAGTGAGGATTGCTGATGTTATTTCTTCTTTTTCTTTTTGAATGTTTAAAACATGTTTTGTGGACTAATATTGCCTTGAGAATGATCCACATCCTCAGAAGAAGAACATGTACTCTGTAGTCATTAGATGAAATGTCCTGTAAATATCTATTAGGTTCATTTCATCTATAGTGCAGATTAAGTGTGATGTTTCCTTATTGATTTTCTTCCTGAATCTCTGCAATGCTGAAAGTGGGATGTTGAAGTCCCCAGCTTTTATTGTGTTGAGGTCGATCTCTCCCTTTAATCCAATAACATTTGCCTTATATATCTGGGTGCTCCATACATTTTGGGTTGGGTGCACATATATTTTCAATCATTATATCCTTTTGCTGGATTGAACTGTTTATCATTATATAATGATCTTCTTTGTCTCTTCTTAAATGTTTTTCTGGAAATCAATTTTGTCTGATATAAGTGTAGCTATTCCTGCTCTTTTCTAGTTTCCATTGGCATGGGATATCTTTTTCCATCCCTTCATTTTCAGTGTGTGACTTTATAGGTGAAATATGTTGTAGTCAACAAATTATTGGGTCTTTTTTGTTTTAATCCATTCAGCCACTCTTTATCTTTTGATGAAAAAATTTAGCCCATTTACATTCAACATAATTATTGATAGGTAAGGAATTAGTTTTGCCATTTTTGTTACTTGGTTTTTGATATTTTGTGCTCCTCTCTTTATTCTTTCTTTCCTGTCTTCCTTTTAGTGAAAGTGATTTTCTCTTGTTTTATGGTTTGATTTATTGCTTCTTATCTTTTGTGTATCCCTTGTAGGTTTTTGACTTAAGATTGCCATGAGGCTTGCAAAGAATATCTTATAACCCATTATTTTAAAGTTATGACAACTTAGCACAGCTTGCAAAAACAAATTTATGAATAAGAAAAGAGAAAACCAATACAAATTTCAATTTAACTTAATTCCCCCAGCTTTTTTACATTTTTATATTTATATCTGTTTATACTGTCTATGTCTTGAACATCATTGTTATTACTTTTGATAGGTTCATCATTTACTCTTTCTGATCAAGATAGGAGTAGTTTACACAGCACAATTACAGATTTAAATATTCTGTTTTGGCCTGTGTACTTACTATTGTCAGTGAGTTGTTTACTTTCAGATTATTTCTTACTTGCTTGTTAATGTCCTTTTGTTTCAGATTGAATAACTTCCTTTAGAATTTCTTGTAGGATAGGTCTTATATTATTGAAATCATTCAGTATTTTTTTTCATCTGGGAAAGTCTATATTTATTCATGTTTGAAGTATATTTTTGCTGGATATACTATTCTATGATAAGCATTTGTTTTTCTTCAGTGATTTAAAAATATCATATCACTCTGCTCTGGCCTATAAGATTTTCAGTGAAACTCAGCTGCTGGAAGTATTATATCTCTGTTTTTTGTTTTTGCTGTTTCTTTTCTGTTGCTGCTTTCTGGATCCCTTCTGTATCCTTGACCTTGATAGTTTGATTATCAGATGTCTCAGGGTAGTCTTATTGAGGTTAAATCCACTTGGCGGCCTATAAGCTTCTTGTATTTGAATATTTGTATCTTTCTCTAAATTTGGAATGTTCTTTGTTATGATCCCTTTGAATAACTTTCTATCACAATCTCTCTCTATCTCCTCTTTACATCCCAAAACTCTTACATTTGCCCTTTTGAGGCTATTTTCTAGATTTTGTTGGTGTACACTATTATATTTTTCTTTTGTGTCCCCTGTATATTTTCAAGTAGCATGTCTTCAAGATCAATTATTCTTTTTCCGCTTGATCAGTTCTGCTGTTGGAATACTCTGACGCATTCTTCACTATATCAATTGCATTTTCAAGCTCCGGAATTTCTGCTTAAAATAATTTTTTAAAAAACTTCAATCTCTTTGTTAAATTGTATATAATAGTATTCTCAATTTCTTCTCTTTGTTATCATGAATTTCATTAGGCTTCCTCAAAACAGCTATTTTAAATTCTCTGTCTGAAAGATCACATATCTCTATCTCTCCAGGATTCCTCACTGGTGCCTTATTTAGTTTGCTTGGTGAGGTCATGTTTTCCTAGACGGTCTGGAAGCTTGCAGATATTTCTTGACATCAGGGCACTGAAGAGTTACGGATTTATTATAGTTTTCACAGGCTGGACTTATTTGTACCTTTCCTTCTTGTGAAGGTGTTCCAGGTACTCAAAGGGAATTGAGTGTTGTGATCTAAGTCTTCAGTCTCTGCAGCCATATCTACATTAGAAGGCACTCATGGCCAGTATCACTGACTCTTGCAGACTCCTAGAGTTACTACCTTGATGATCTTAGGTAAGATCTGAGAGAATTCTCTCGATCACCAGGCAGAGACCCTTATTCCCTTCCCTTACTTTCCCCCAAACAAATAGAATCTCTCTGTGCTGAGCTTCCTGGAGCTTGGGGAGGGGTGACACAAGCACCTTTGTGACCACCAGCACTAGGACTGCACTGGATCAGACTTGAAGCCAGCACAGCACTGGGGCTAACCCTAGGCCAATGGTGACCACTGTCTGACTACCACAAATGTTCACTTAAGGCCCAATAGCTCTTCATCCAGAAGGTAATGAATCTAGCCATGCTTGTGTCCTTCTCTTCAGGGTAGAAAGCTAGCCACCGCCTGCCACCCACTCCCACCCCACCCCCAAGAATAAGTCTAGAAATGCCATCTGATAGCCAAGACTCAGTCAGGAAACTTAGGAAACTACTTCATGCTCTGTTATTCTGTGGCTGAGCTGGCACCCAAACCACAAGATAAAATCTTTTCCACTCTTCTTCCTTTTTTCCTCAAGCAAAAGGAGACTATCCCCATGACCACTACTGCCCCAGGCCCACAACAAGTACTGGGAACTACCACTGATGTTCACTCATGGTCTAAGGACACTTCAGTTAGTTGTAGTAAATGCTGCCAGGCCTGAGTCTCTCCCTTCAGGGCAATGGGATCCCTTCTAACCAGGGTGAGTCCAGAAATGCTTTCTAGAAGCCAAGGCCTGAAATCAGGCAGCCCAAAAGCCCACTTGGTGTTCTATTTTACTATGGCTGAGCTGGTACCTAAACTGCAAGACAAAGTCTCCTTTACTCTTCCCTCTCCTTTACTCAAGCAGAAGGAGTCTCTTTCCATAGCCACCACAACTGGGAATATGCTGGGTCATACCAGAAGTTAGCACAGCCCTGGGGCTCACCCAAGGCCCATGGTCCTACCTGACTACCACTGATGCTTATTCAAAGTCCAAGGGCACTTCAGTCAGCAGGTGATGGATCCTGCCAGAAGTGGGTCCCTCCCTCTAAGGCAGTAGGTTCCCTTCTTGCCTAGCATGTGCCTAGAAATGTCATCTGGGAGACAAGGCCTGAAATGTGGGTCTCAGGATGCTGCTTAGTGCCTTATTCTATTATGGATGAGCTGGTATCTAAATTGCAAGACCAAGTCCCCTTTACTCTCCCTTCTCCTCTCCTCAAGCAAAAGGAAGGAGTCACTCCAGAAATTGCAAGCTGGGGTTGTGGGAATGGTAATGTAAGCATTCCCTTGGCCACTCAAGCTAGTGTCTCACTAGGTCATGTACACCTCATGTCAATTAGCTCTGAGCCCACCACTGTATCAGGACTTGCCAAGGAATTGCAGTCTTTGTGGCATAGACTACTTTTTAAGTTTATTTAGAACCCCAGATCACTTTAGCCTGTGGTGGAAGGGCTAGCCAGAACTCACGTTCTGACCACTGGGATGGATGATTCCTTTCTAGCTAGGGCTGGCCTAAATGCTCCCTTGATGGGTGTTGTAGTCCATGGTGACAGGCAGCACGGAGTTCCAATGCAAATTCTCACAATAATGTTGTTTTCCCTCCCCCAAGCACACAGATTTTCTCTCTGCCATGCAGCTCCTGCTAGAGAAAGGGAAACGAGTGATGTTGTCACTTCAATACAGTCTTTTCTACCTTCTTCAGTGCCTCTTTTCTTGCTGTGATGTTAAAATTAGGTACTGTGAGCACTCACCTCATTTTTGCTTCTTATGGAGGTGATTTCTTGTGTGAATAGTTGGTCAAGTTGATGTTTCTGTGGTGGGGACAATTGCTGGTGGGTTCTATTTGATCATCTCATTCTGTTTTTATTCCACCAGTTGGAACAGTTTTTAAAAATACTGTGTGATATAGAAAAACCCACTTTACTTTTTCTACATATAGTGAGGCCATTTCACCAATAGAAAACAATTTGCTCTTTTTTTTCACTTATTTCTTTAATAGACTGTTTTTTTAGAATCAGTTTTAGAGTTACAAAAAAAAAAAAAAAATGAGCAAAAAGTAGAAAGTTAGCCCCCACACCTACTCAGCCTTCCACTATTAACTTCATTTACTAAAGTGGTCCATTTGTTATAAGAACCTATGTTGATACATCATTATTACCAAATATTCTTAGTTTTCATTAGTGCTTAGTCTTGCTATTGTACATTCTATGTGTTTGAATAAAGGTATACATGTATGTATCATTATAATATCATACAGACTATTTTTATTGGCTTACAAATCATCTGTACTTTGCCTGTACATGCCTTCCCCCGCTCACTCCTGGCACCCGCTGATGAGTGTGTAGGTGTGTGTGTATGTGTTGGGGAGATACATGTGAACCTTTGGGTAAGAATATTAAAATTCAGGCTCAGCACCTTTCCTTGGGAACATCTGCTCCTAAAAAATCACTGCTATATCTTAGCATGAGGTAGTGTTTTATTCAAGAGCTGCCTTCTTTGTTTTTTACCACCTAACTCAAAGGCCGAGTGTAGGAAATGCTCAGAGGCCTGAAGGACCTCAATTTATTAGTAGTACCTTCACCCCAGCTGTGATCTAGCACTGTCCTGATATTTCACATCTGTTTCTGGTTGCTGGTGGGTTGATGCTGCTGTTTTTCACCCAGCACATTGGCGACAGGGAAGGCAATGATCTGCCCCGGTAGATGTGAGTGAGAGAAAGGTACAAAAACAGGAAACTCTGTCTGAGTGAAAGTCTTACAAGTGTGACAATGACAGCTTGATACATAAACATTGATTTAACCTATATTAGTAGTCTACTTTCTGTGTGTCATACACCGGGTAAACTTTGGCAATAAGGAATAAAGAACCCTATGATCAAACAGCATATGTATTATTAGAATCAGACATTTACATAGTCAAATAAATGGAATGAATACACAAGAGTGAAACCGGACTGTCACAATATGTATAGCATAAATGTTTCAAACATACTATTAATAGTAGAGACTCTTTCAAAATAAGAGCATGAATTGAATTTTAAATATCCACTACTTCAACGACAATCCAAACAAAATGTCATCAAAATTTAAATGTTACTACAAAGTAAAAGCCTATATTATAAAATTATAATAAAAATTCATGATTAAATTATATTGTTTAAATCACCTAGGTGTCCTCTAATTTATTGAATAACAACTAAACCCATAAAATTATAGCCCCATTTGTCTTTATGAAAGTTGTTTGTTTCATTTACAGTTATACTTACTAAATTGAAAAACAAAAATGCTAAGATGAAGGAAGAAATCAGTCATCCTATCTTTGAGATATTAACTAGAGAAAATAGATCAGTGAAGCTGAATGAAGTAGTAATATACAGTGACCTTGTTCATTAGAAAAGCTAAAGCAATTGTAATGCTCTAAATGATCATAGAATTTACTCTATCAAAGAAATGGAAAAAATATACATTTGCAACAACTACTTGATGAATTTATTAAATTTCATCCTTTGCAATTTAACAATGTCAATATAAGGTTCTATGATATTCAAATAAGGGTGTAAAAGAATGTAATCTGTGACTTAATAAAAAATTTAAGCATAATTTTTGTTAAAAAAATCCAAAATAAAAATAAATATAATAAACAAAATACGTAAAATGAAACCAATAATACACTAGACAACTTTATACTGAATGAAGTAGCATACACTAACAATTGGAAGTTATTAGTAAAAATGTAGTTAGAGAATACAGATAATAGAGATTTGACATATCAGTAGCTGATATGCAAGAAGATGGGACCAGAACAAATAACCAGGAAAAAATTCTCAATAATTTAATGGAAGTACAATCTCTTAAAACAACAACAAAAAAAGTGATTTGGCAGTTCAAATGGGCTGTTCATGAGTAAAGAAATACCAATAAAAATTGACAAACACCAATACTGAAATTTAGTGTATATTATAAAATTTCAAGACAAGAGAAAAACTTTAAAATTTCTGACATATGAAACAAAACATTCTAATGAGAATTTTCTTCAGCAACATTAGCTCCCAGAAGGAAATGGATACCTATTTTTAGGTAAAAGGGTATGATCCCCAAATTTTATACTCATCTAATTTGTCATACATGTGTAAAGGTATCAGAATAAATATTTAATGTATTCTACATGTACAAAAAGTAAAGAAGCACACCAATTCTGTCCCTTTTCTGATAAATCTATTTGAAGACATAATCTATAATCTATGCAACTGAAAAATAGAATAAAAATCAATAAATCAGTGAATAAAATTTAAATTATGAAAGAAACGTTGATGTGCATTCAAATTAACATAACGTTGAATTTTGTCTAATAAACTTAAATTATTATGGCTACAAATTCTTACGAGATTTAAACTTTAGTTTTGAACACAAGTATAAAATCCACAATCCTAGGATAAAAGGTAGGAGGTGGGAAGAAATTTTAAAGTGCTAATATTCTTATGTTCCAGATAAGCTCGATTTTTATTTTTATTTTATTTTTATTTTTATATCTAAAAGTGACAAATAAATGAATATAGCCCTATGCATTATTTTTAAAGTTACAAAAATAGCCACTAGTGGAACTAAAAAGAGAGGATACATTTTCTAAATTTCTAGGGAGAAAAGGAAAAGAAACCACAGATTATGCAGAACAAGTTAGAAAATATGAAGGACTACATACATATAGAAAATGGAGCTTAAAAGAGGATGACAAAAGTGAGACCAAACTGAAGACTTTAAATACAAATTGGCAAACCTATTAAATAATTTTAAAAATGAAAAATCACAAACTGGGTGAAAAACAGTTCTAACTGTATTTTACCTAAAAATAAAATACACCTCAAACTGAAAAAGTAGAAAGTAAAAGACTAGGCAAGTTACATCAAATAGATGGAAACAAGTCACAGAATGAAAGCAGTATACCTATATTAACATCAAAGGTGATTATTTAAATGTCGTTTGTATTTATGGACTGTATAACATACCAATACATTTTGAAATATTACACAAAATAATGTATGTTGAAATCTTCTGAAATTACAACTTTTTTAAATTTTTTTATTTTTTATTTTTATTTTGATGCAGCCTCACTCTGTTGCTCAGTCTGGAGTACAGTGTCATGATCTCAGTTCACTTCACCTCATTTGTGAGACTCAAACCTCAGCCTCCCCAGTAGCTGGGACCACAGGTGCTTGCCACCACGCCTGGCTAATCTTTGTATTTTTTGTAGAAACAGGGTTTCACCATTTTTCCTAGGCTGATCTCAAACTCCTGCGTTCAAGTCATTTGCACACTTCAGCCGCCTAAAGTGCTGGCATTACAAGTGTGAGCCACCATGCCCAGTTTCAAATAGAATTTGATAGAAACACCACAGAATGATTTATGGTACATCTCTGATTTTCAGAACAATTAAATCATATGTAAATATATATATATGAACTGAATAATATAATTAGTAAGATCATGATAACAGGTGCTTATCAAATACTAGTCCCTGAATTTAGAGAATGTCCCTTGTGGTTATGAAGGTTCTCTCGGTAATTGAAACAACTTGAGAATACTTTAGGCCAAAAAGAAAATCCCAATCAATTGAAAAATATAAAAATATTATAGCTTACATTTCTGACTGTACTGCAATAGTAGAAATATATCAAAAACTAGTAAAAGGAAAATTAAAAAAATACTCAAACCCATCAGACACCCCCTTGTTTCCATTTGCTTTCTTCCTCCCACATGGATGCCAATATTGTGTATCACTTATGGCTAGTGATGATTCTGTTTCACTTTACTGATGTTGATGGATATGCATATTATTTTAAACATCACTGAAATGTGATAAACATTCTTGTGGATACATTGTTTGGTAAATTTATAAGAGATGAATTAATCTAGTTGAAATTTTTGTATATCTTGCCAAACCCTTGTTCAGAAAAGTTTTACCAAACTATATATTAAACAATACTGCATGAGAATACCTGACAGGTATATTTATATAATTTTTAAGAAATTGATACTCACTAGATTATTTATACTGTTCCAGGAAATATTAAAGAGAAAAGAAAGTGCCTCAAGGTTTTTAAAACCAGCAAAGTACTTGACAAAACTAACACTCAAGTGGAGCACTATAGTATAATCACACCTATGGATACAGAGTCCAGAATTCTGAATAAAATATGAAAAAATTGCACCTAGAGATACATTTAAAGAACACCATACAATGGCTGAGTGAGCAAATATGATAATTTTAATAAATTTTTCCTATTATTTAATATATTTCAAGGAGAAAGGCCATGTACTTATTTTGGTAGCTGCTAGAATGGCATTTGTTGTTTTCAAAATTTATTATGCCCATATATCCTAAATAAGAGGAATAAAATGTTACTTCCTTATAATTAAAATTATTTATCTCAAACAACCAGTATTATACTTACTTAAACATTTAAAGCATTTCAATTAAAATCTGGAAAAAATATGACAATACTGCACACATTATGACACATCACTCTTGAACACACTGGTGTATTTCTCCTAAGAATAAAGACATATTCCTACATAACTACACTGCAATTATTATTCCCAAGAAATTTAATATTGATACACTATATACTATTACCTAATATACATGCCATACTCAAGTGTTCCCCATACCCAAATAATGTCTTTTATAACTGTGTTTTAAATCTGGGACCCAAATAAGAATTACACATTGCATTTGGTTATCTTGTTGCTTTTATAGCCAGGACAGTTACACTGCCCCTTATTTTTTGGTCTAAGCCATTTGTTTTACAGAATCTAAGCCATTTATTTTACAGAATGTTCCTTAACATGAAATAGTTTGTCTTTTTGTTGCCTCGTGACAAGATTCAGCAATGTGTAATTTTAAAAGATAATGGTTGTTTAGTTATATTCACAATGGAAAATGGATATTCCCTCAAAACACTTACTAATGTCTATTATTATCAAATATCTATGTGAAACAGATTTTGCTTTCTTCAATAATCTTTAAATGGTAGTCAAGGCATTTTAGTAAGAGGATATAAAATTAGAAAGAAGAAAAATTATTACTTATACATGATATAATCATATATATATATAAATCTCAATGATTCAAGGAACTAGCCAAAAAACTTTGGGTAATACAATGGTTTGATAAAACACCTAGATCAAAATTTCAATGAAGCAACTCTCTAATTTACTGAGAGTAATCAATTAGGAAGTTTATAAGATGGTATTCACTTCAGTAATAACAACAAAAACATATATACTACCCAGGAACCTATTTACATATATTGATCTAAAGCCCGACTATGGAATACAATAAATACTTCAATAAATAGTTCGAACTTAGAAAGATTAAATCATGCAATAATATGATTTTTTCACAAATTATTCTATAAAATTACTAACTAGGATTTAGGAGAACTTAATTATATTATTTTTAAATTTATATGCAGGAATAATCATGTGAGCTTATTTATTAAATTAGTCGCTGGAATGTAAGCACCATAATGACAGAGATTTTGTGTACAGAGGTATACCATGTCCCTATAAGAATTCCTGGCACATAGTAGTTACTCAATATATATGTGTTGATAGAATCCAGAAAATTAAAAATAATTAGTTGGGGAGCTTGACAAACCAGGTGTTAAAATGTAATTCTATGACATATAAAATTGTCTATTGCTAGTGCAGAAATAAACTGACATTTCAGTGAAACAGAATTGAGAGTCCATGGAAAGACTGTTACACTTGGAGAGCTGGTATATAATTCATTTTTCAGATCATTAGGAAAACATACATTATTCAATAAAAGATGTTGGTTTAATTCACTATGTATTTGGAATGTCATTTCTTACTTTGAAAGATTTCTCAAATGTTTGAAAGACATAAATTCAATGAAAATTCTAAAAACAATGGTGAATATTTTAAAATTGTATAATGAAAAAGATATTTTTTTATTTTACTCTTATGTAGTTCATGGAAATTAGAATCCATAAGAAAAGGATTGATATGTTTGAATATATAAGAAATCCTAAACTTTCAATACAGGAAAACACTAAGATTTGCAAAAACTGTCAAACTTGAAACTTAGTAATATATTTGCTAAAGGGTTAACATCCTTAGCATAAAAACATTTAAATTTCAAAAATACATTTTAACTATATTTAAACTTGATTATCATTCCAAAACAGATACATATAAAATAGGTAAATGAGGTAACAATAGACAATCTTTCACCTATTAAGTGACTTAGAATGAAAAAGATGAAAACTATTCAATGTTAAATAGAGTGAGAAGTTACAGACACTTCTATATAATGTTTATTGCATTGTAAAATGGTATCATATTTCTGGTGGACAGTTTGGCAGGACCTTTATAGAATATTTCATTGGAATTATCAAATATACTTTAAAAATGTAGTCTATATAAGTAATAAGATGAGAGTATAGATATATACCTGCACAGAGCTTTTCATTATGGCACTGTTTAAGTAAAAATTTAGAAACAACTTAAATGTCTGTCAACATACGATTTAATAAATAAGTCATGTTATTTATTATTATTATTATTTTATTTTTTATTTTTTTTTTTGAGAGAGAGTCTCGCTCTGTCGCCCAGGCTGGAGTGCAGTGGCCGGATCTCAGCTCACTGCAAGCTCCGCCTCCCGGGTTTACGCCATTCTCCTGCCTCAGCCTCCCGAGTAGCTGAGACTACAGGCGCCCGCCACCTCGCCCGGCTAGTTTTTTGTATTTTTTAGTAGAGACGGGGTTTCACCGTGCTAGCCAGGATGGTCTCAATCTCCTGACCTCGTGATCCGCCCGTCTCGGCCTCCCAAAGTGCTGGATTACAGGCTTGAGCCACCGCGCCCGGCCGTTATTTATTATTAAAGAGAAACATTATGCAGCTATTTTAAATAAAAAATAATGGCAAACACATGATGACTCTAATATTGTTGAGCAATTACCAAACATCATTTATAGTATAATCCCTTTCCAGTTAAAAATGTGTTTGTGTGTGCAGGTGTTGGTATGTATTTGTGTGTGTGTATGACAAGGCATCAGAAGAGATTTTCCTATTGCTCTGGAATTGGAAAGTAGGGCCCACAACAGAAGTAAAGATATAAAAGATATCTCCACATTCTAAAGGAGGTCACCAATAATTGAGGCTAGACTCAAGCCCCTAGAACTTACAAACAAGCTGCTAAAGTAGCTCATTTGCCATCAATAATCATCCTGAATTTTTCCTCAGTGAACCAGAAAAAAAAGACAAGGTTTCAAGAAAGTCACTTAGAAAGATGGGAAATACTGTCAGGAAGATTAAGTACATTTGATTCTCAGGTTGATTTCCACTGAAGCATGGAGTTATGGATCTGCCCCTATGCTAAAGTAGAGGATAAGGTATTTGGAAAACACGGCAGGGCAAAAAGAAGAGATGTGGATCAACTAGGTTTATTAAGGATACATGTGTTTCCTGTGGGTAAAGAGAATATGGGATAGGTAGCTGGGTTTGATCAGCAAGTCTGTGAGGTATACAATGTGTAGCAGAAGGTCATGCAGAAGCACTGGGAAAGTTGTCTATCCGGAGATATATCTCTCATATCAGACAGTGGGTAAGGCCTCTTAGTTTTTCACTCAACCAGTTATCTCACTGGAGAATCAGTATTTGTATGCTAAACACACAAAGATCATCCAGGACAAATGGGAGTTAACTAGAAAAGCATCAATGATTAGCAAAGAGAACACTATAGCGTCAGTTAAACATACATTTTAAGACTTTGTCCTTTTCGTCCATTCTACCTCCCATCCCCTATCCTTAGATAAGTTGTACAGTAGATGCGTGAAGCAAACCACATTCTTTTTAATCAGATGTAAATAAGATACAAGATTGGTTGTTTAAATTGAGTAAGTTTGAGTTGTAACAAGGACAAAAGACTTGAATTAATAATTGTATTAGATATCTCTTTTGCACCATTTCAAATCCATTTGCCCTCACTGCTTATTCCCGCCACCAATACAGCATCCAGTTCCATGCAGGCTTCCACCAGATGCATACAGGTACAGATTGACTGTGTTCAATTGTGAACCTTTCTTCTTTTCTTTCTTATCCAAGGGCTTCTCTGGTATCATAGTATAAGAGCTGGTGGAAAACCACTTAGAATCCATTTTCAGTCTTAAATAAAATTATGCAGAGAAGAATATACAAGCAAAAGGGTTTTATTTGGGAGCAATGTATAAAAGTAAGATTGCAATCTGGGATGTGCATACATAGACCATGGGGAGGTGGTTCCAGTGTGTTCAAAGAACAAAGGACAGGGATGGGGTTTTACTGAATAGGATAAAAGACTGAAAGTTGTTTTGAAAGAAAGTTAATTGATATTGGCAGTGTCTCTGGGAGTTGTTGAGCTCTGATTGGTAGGAGGCAGCAGTTACTAAGTAAAACTTGTTTTAAGATCATAACAAGCCATTTAATTGGATTGAGCTTGTGAGAGTTTCTGGAACTGATATTAGTGACTAATAGTTTGGCTGTGTCCCCACCCAAATCTCGCCATGAATTGTAATAATCCCCTCGTGTCGAGGGCAGGGCCAGGTGAAGATAATTCATAATGAGGGGCTGTTTCCCTCATACTGTTCTCACGGTAGTGAGTAAGTCTCAGGAGGTCTGATGATTTTATAAATGGGAGTTCCCCTGCACAAGATCACTTTTGTCTACTGCCATGTAAGATGTGCCATTGCTTCTCTTTTGCCTTCTGCCATGATTGTGAGGCCTCTCTAACCATGTAGAACTGTGAGTTGATTAAATCCCTTTACCTTATAAATTACCCAGTCTCTAGTATGTCTTTATCAGCAGCATGAGAACAGACTAATACAGTGACCAAGTGTTTTCTTTCCCCAATCACCCCTCAACTAAATTTTAATTGGAAATGGCAGGAATGACTCCAAATCAACTTCTACTTTTCCCCATTTTGATTAATATCTTTCCCTGAAAGCATCACTCAACTACCCTTGAAATTTTGCTTCATTATCCCTTAGTGCTGGAGAGATTTATCCTTGTTGGTCAGTTCCCAAGTTAGACAGAAACAAGAGAAGTAAATGTCAGGGACTCAGGCCACATTTGAGTAATAAGAGACTAGAAGAAAATATCCTTTCAGGGTAGATCTGCCTGAAGTCCAGTGTTAAGTTCCATATTATTAGTCTTATCAAAATTGGCAATTATTTTGAAGCATTGGCCTAACATTCTCCTGTTGGGAGAGTTATCCTTGCAGAGATTTGACAGTCAAAAAGAACAGAGCTTAAATATCACAATGCGAAGAATAATCTACAAAAATACAATAAATCCAGTTTGTATAGTAGTTCTAAACCATTAACCCATTTTTAAGGTAATCAACTGAACAGATTGAAAAGCTCAGATATGTTGGACGTAACCTGTTGGAGCCAGGTGGCTTTCTCTCTTATTTTGTATATATTTCCCCAGAGGAATTTATTCATGTGTAGCAAGTAGTGTTAGAAATTGCACAAATGCCACCTTTGTTTGCTAAGAAGTAACCTAGAACAATCCTATTATTTAACACCATTTAGACAAGATAATCTAGCAAACTTTTTTGAGCCACAATGGCCTTAGTTGTGGAGTTGGTTATAGATCTAATTGTAAAGTGGAAATTTCTCACCATTGTTTCTAAATGAGTCCTTCGATCCAAGAGAAAAACAACAACAACAAAAAACAAACAAACAAACAAACAAAAACAAAAACAGGATCTAACATCTGAAGCCTATTCTGCTGAATTTGTGTCACCTGGTAGAGTATCTCTTTAAATATGATGGTGCAAGTTAAGAGGTGTGAATCAGTGTTGAGATGTTGTTAGTTTAACTTGAATCCAGAAATAGAATAAAACATATTGGTGTTTTATTTTTCATTTGTTGATACATGGTGTTGGCCATAAATATGGTTGACTGTTAAATCTCTCACAGATTGAAATGTATCCTGATGAGAAACAACAGGTAATTACATGTGGAGTACCTGCTGCATTTACAGTCATTCATAGGAACGTGTCAGTAGTATTTATCCAAGGTTCTATTACTCAACTGTGGCATTGTTGAAGGCCATCTTAAATGAGAGAACCAGGATTATAAATGTTTTTAAATATGTGAAATTTATCTTATCTTGAATCTTATCACTGTACTTTACATAATCTTAATATACATTTAAAATTTTTTGTAGTCTTTAGATAATCAGCATAAAGCAGGGAATCTGAATATGTAGGCCCAAAAGCTTGACATTGTAAAAGAAAAATGAAGTACAATTTGAACAAACAGATGGAGTGGGAACACTAGACAAATATGTTACCAGGTGAACTAGGGGTTGGCTTCCATCATGGACAGATCTGGGGTTTTGGTAGCAGATCCAACAGTCAGTTAAATTTCTCCCTTTGATAATACATTGGGAAATATGAATTAGAGCATTGCCTCTCCAGGAAAATGAAAGCACTTAAGAAGAGACTAATAATAAAAGGATACATTGGCATGATTCAGACATCTTGGGATAGCAGTCTACTTCAGATGTAATCCGCTTCAATTCCGGATGAACTTTAGCTTTAAATCCCCTGTTGGAATGCCGGTCCAATCAGGGTCGGGGTAGAAACTTTTTTAGGTGAGAGATGTGGAAACAAGAGTCAATGCCTTTGAGCTTGATAGCACAGGTATAGGTGAGAAGGCCTTGATATCGTCCCTTCCAGTGAGGCTGGAAAGAGTCCTTATGTAGGTGTTTTTTTCAGTAGGCAAAGTTACCAGGCAGTAAGTCCTATGGCTTTAGGTCTTTGTCTCCAAACAAAACATCATGGAAAGATTTTCCTACAAAAGTGTATTTTTTATTCTTTGTTTTAATAATGTCTTTACAATATTCTAGTATATCTCCTTTTATCAACTGGGATTCAAAAGCAGAGGAAGCTAAGTGCGTAGGATGGCCTGTGGTTATTTTAGTAGGCAAAAGTTTGCAGTTTCCAAAGGGAATAGCTCTTAAATTTAATATTACCAAAGGAAAATCTTAAGCCAGGGAAGGTGTAAAATTTCCATACATTTTTCCAACTTTGTGTGTGTGTGTGTGTGTGTATGTGTGTGTGACGGAGTCTCACTCTTTTGCCCAGGCTGGAGTGCAGTGGAGTTCTGTTTCTTTGTTCTACCCAGTCAGAGGATTAGGGATTGTAGATATAATGAAAATACCACAATATTGGTCAAGCTGAATGTACCTGTTTTATTATATAGTCAGTAAAGTGGTTTCCCCAGTCACTATGAAGCTCAAGGAACACTCCCCAAGTGGGAATAATTTTTCTTGAAAAGTTTTGTCTATGGTTGAAGCAGCAGCCTGTCTACAAGGAAAGACTTCCATGCAATGGGAAAACATGCACATCATAACCATTACATACATATATACACAGAAGGGTTGGTGGTTGGATAATATCCATTTGCCAAAACCTTGAATATCCCAATACATAATTTAAAATATCCACAAGTGGTGTGTTAATGTGTTCATGGATTAAATTTAGGACAGGTGGTGCAAGCCAAATAAGCACTTTTGACAGCTTTCTTTATGTTACGTAACCAATGTTGTTTTATAAAGAAATTATTTAGTCAGGTACTCAATGAGCCAGATTCTGTATTGTTGTTGATTGAATTTGAGAGAAATGATTTGTTATCTGGTCCAAATTAGAGTTCTTTTAGATCATCAAACCAGCAACCATTATTCTTCAAATTTTGTTTCTTTGGTTCTAGTGCCCAATTTTGTGCATTTTTGGTAATTGTTACTAGACTGCCATTAGTAGCCATAGAAAAAAGCCTCATGACTTCAAAAGAAGTAGTAATTTCACATTCTTCACACACTTTTTGCCATGTCATCTTTACATATGACTCATTTTTAAACCATGATATTTCAGCATTGTCTAATGAAGTGTCTTGTAAATTTTTTCTGGGAGTCACACAGTCATAAGGGATTTTGTTCAAAAAAGGGGTAAAAGGAAAACAGGATTAAGATTGTTATGTCAAGAAAGAGTTATATGAGGAACAGCTAACAAAAGAAGTTCAGAAGAGGTAAGATGGCTGGAAAACAGGTGCTAAGCATGATGCAAATTTTAAAAAGCTTCATGGTCAAAGGAAATAGTCTTTCAAAAGACTTCTGGCATTTCCACATTATTTACTCTAGGTCATTGTATTTTTCCAAGCTATAAGGAGCCATTCCAAAGGAGTTTTACAAAGGGCTTCAGGTATCCTCACCAGAACACTGGACTCTGAGTCACATGTGGGTATCCTCTGGGCAATATATTGTCCTATATTGTATTAGTTTGTTCTCACACTGCTAATAAAGACATACCTAAGGCAGGGAAATTTATAAAGGAAAGAGATTGAATTGACTCATAGTTCCACATGGCTGGGAATAGGAAACTATACCAATCCTAGACCTTGTAAATTTGGGAAATCGATTGGCTCACATCCTACAGGATATCAATGAAAAGACTACTAAAACTCTAAACCTCCAATTGCAGTGGATGAATGCTCTCAGAGTGACCAACTGTAGCTCTAAATGGCGTAATTTCCCTAATCCAGGAAACCCATTTATTGGCATTTGTCACTATTGTAAACAAAAAACGACTGAGGAAGAACTTAGAGGCCCAAAGTGTTGGGATTCACTTGTTGGGTGGCCACTGCATCTTTGAGAAGCTCAGTGGTGATTATTATCTGTAGGAGAGGGTTGACAGTTGGAGGTGCAGCCACAGAACTGGGTTCTCTAGTTTCTGGGAGGACGATGGGATTGTGGAATGTTAGAGGTCAGGAGACAATATTTAACTTTTAAATGTTAAGCTGGTCAGAATGACTCCTCCTATTGATGTTAGGCAGACATTCTCCTTCATAATTCCAAATAATGGACATAACAGAGTGGGTGTGATGGCCAGGATAAAGGTTATGCATCAGCACAACAACATGGGCTCTGCCTCTTTAATGTTCATCTAACTACTGCTACTAGCTGAGCGCCTCACTTACAAGATGTAGCATCCAATGCTGAGTCCTAAATATGACACCATTTCTTGAAGAGACTAGTCAGCCACTAGAGGCCAGGTTGATTATATTGGAGTTCTTTTACCCTAGATGAGGCTGTGATTTATCTTTATTTAACCGACACCTTCTCTAAATATGAATTTGTCTTACCTTCATCAACATCACCGTTGAAGTCTCATAGAACATTTCATCTATCGGCATAGTATTATGCACTATATTGCCTCAAACTACAGGATCAGTTTTATGGGAAATGACATGTGACAATGAGCACATGACAATGGGATTCACTGGGTTCATCATATGCCTCATCACTCAGAGGAGGCTAGCCTGATACAAGTTGGGATAGCCTACAAAGTTCTGCTAGGTTGCCAGCTCAGGGACAGCAGTTTGAATCAGGGTGCTATCATCCAGGATACAGAATATATGTTGAACCAATAACTGATATTTGGTATTGTTCCTAGCTACCAAGAGATAGAAGTAGGTTTGTCTACTCTCACCTTCACTCCCAATGACCTGCTTGCAGACTTTCTGTAAAATTAGAATCTGCTGGATTAGGGACCCTGATCCTCAAGAGGAAAATTCTTTTACCGGGGGAAAGTCTCAGGAGTGGCCAATCTTTTGGCTTCCCAGGGTCACATTGGAAGAAGAACAGTCTTGGGCCACACATAAAATACACTAACTCTAACAATAGCTGATGACCTTTAAAAATTGCAAAAAAAAAAAAAAAATCTCATAACGTTTTAAGAAAGTTTACAAACTTGTGTTGGGCTGTATTCAAAGCTTTCCTGGGCTGCATGTGTCCTGCAGGCCATGGGTTAGACAAGCTTGCATTACAGTGAACTTAAAGCTGTAATTAACACCTGTAATTTCAGGCTCCTCAAATTCTGTACTGGTGGGGATAATCAACACTGATTACTCTGAGGATTTAAGGTTTTGGATACATTATGGAGGGTAGGCAGGAATATAACTACCATTCATGGACACTTGGGTTTAATGGAGCAAATTTTGTGCTTCTGTGGAGAGATGAGATCTAATGGCAAGTAGGCAACTGCAGCAACCACAGCTCAATATAATCAAAAAATGAAGATCTGGGTCACCTTATCAGGCAAGCAAACTCTACCAGCCAAAGCACACACTAAGAGTAACAGAGATATAGAATAAATAGTGGAAGTGGGGGATAATTATTTTAAAATATCAATTACAGACGTAAGATCATCTGCAGTAACAGAGAACTGTATTGTCTGTTTGCAGAGATTGCAGTTGACTGTCACCTTGAAAGAGACCTTATGATGCCTTGGTTTTAATAGAGGACATGAGTGGGTCTGAATGGTACATAGAGTGAAATGTGTTTGACATATCTTGTGCCCTATTTGAAATTTCTTGGCCTCAGTTCTTATTTAGCCACTGCTGCATGAACTAATTCCACTTGGCTTCAACCAGTTTTACATATGTACAATCTGACTATACTTGCCAATGGACCTCATATTTCCTACTCCAGGATTTCTCTGATACAACAATGAGGATCATAGTGAGGAATCCTCTTAGCATTTATACATGAGAATAGGAATGAATCCTCTATTGCTCTGGCTTCCTCATGTTCACTGCTTGGCTCCCTCAGTCCCTCAGTCTTGCTTCCTGAATCACATTCTCAAAATAAACTACTCCTATATAGCTTTTGGACCCAGGTTCTTCTTTTAAGGGAATCCTGGACTTCACAAAAGATGAAATTTATAAGTCTAATAAATATATATATATACACCAAGCCTCATATGTAATAAAGGAATTGAAAATTAAGACTTCAATAAAATCCTTCTTTATAATATCCACCATATTGGCAAACATGTTAAAAATCTGATAACACTATAATAAGTATCGAAGAGACTGTTATATTAATAGGAATTCATACATTCCTGGTGGAAATGTCAATTGATGTCATCATTTAATGAAAACATATTAGCATTATATTATAGACTTGAATAGTCATATACCTTACGGCAGCAATTCCACATTTAATTATATAATCTAGAAAATCTCTTGCTTATGAGCACAAGGAGATAGGCACAGAGGAGTTATATAGCTGTGTCCCTGGTAATTCCAAGGAGGAAAAAAAACTAAACTTTATCAAGAAAAGAATGGGTAAATTGAGTTTATTAATATACTGAAATACTATCCAGTAACAACAGTGGACAAATTACAACTACACAAGACAACATGTATGAATCTCACAAATATGATATTGAAGGAAATAAATAAGATGCAGAGGAATACAACAGTAATACTCCACTCACATAAAGTTCACAAAACAGGTAAAACTCAACTCTACAGTGTTCAGGAAAACATGTATACATATATAGACAGGACAGTGATTATCTCTAAAGGAAAGGCTATTAATTGGGAGGGATATATAGGGGTTCCCTGGGGTGCTGGTCATGTTCTATTACTTGGAATTGGTGGCAATTTTATTATACATATATTACATGCATTCTTCTGTGTGTATATGAGGTGATATATATATTAATTAACCTGATTTAATCATTCCACAATGTTTACATGTATTATAACATCATAACATACCCCATAAGTATCTAAAATTATGTGTTTATTAAAAATAAAATAACAAAAGCTATTAAATGCAAAACAACAAATATGTCCAGTAGTTTAAAATTATTGTAAAAATTAGGCACACAGATAAATAAAACTCTTTGTTAAACTGTTATGTTTAATGATTAAATGATATTTTATCATATTATTATTCTGCAATTTGCTTAATTATTCTTATGTTGCAGGACCCATATATTGTTTATAATTTTTTCTATTATAGATAATACCATAATGAAACTTAATAAAGATGCAATGAAAGGAAAGAAGATTGAAAAGGAATGCCTCAAATTGTCAATTTTATATTATTGTCCACTTGGAAAATATAAGAGACTATGCACAGAATCGTCAAAACTAATAAGACAGCTCAGTAATATTGCTTGTAAAAGTAAAATACACCTAAATCAGTGTGCTTCATTTTATCAGCTGCAATTTAAAATTGTAATTATTAATTATCAAAAATAAACCAGTTATATTAGTAATAAAACTATGAGGTACTTGGTATAAGTTTGACAAAAGATACAGAAAATTTTAATGGACAGAATTAGTAAACTTTACTGACAGGCCTACATAAAGACTTCAACAGAAGGAGAGAAGTACCATTTTTGTGGATATCAAGATTCACTATGATAACACTGTCCCACTGAACGATATCAATCTATATTTTCCCATTTCTCTCAATATAGAAGAAGGATGGAGGAGAATGGGATCAGGGAGAAGTTCACAGGAATTATCAACTGCATTTGTAATATTTTCTTCATTAAAAGCCAGTATGATCACATATGGCATATATTTAGAGCTAAGTGAGGTGGTAGCACTCACGTGTTTATTTCATTATAATATTCTCTATATTTTATACGCTGGAAATGTTACGTTAATTTTTTTTACAAAAATAAATATATAACTTAGGAAAGTATGTGGAGAAAATTCAGATATAAAAGGCCATCAGTCATTTCAAAGTTATAACAGTGATTTGCATAGGTTCATTGAATCTTTTGAGAAAGTTTTGATTAATTTTAGCATGGCATTAGTTCAGTATACTTATTTAATGAGATATCTCAAGAATAGGCATGTTCAATAAGCACGTGACTGAGCAGTAAGACTAAAACCAAATGAGAAAACAGGCAAAGTTATGTTAATTAAGTTATAGGTTTCGTTATCTAACATCGCGAGTTGCCTAGGACAGTCATCTTTTATACCTGTTGTCCCAACATAATTCTTAATAGTTTCTCTTTTTGCTCTGAGAGTGCTCAGCTTAGAAGATAAATTACGTGGTTATAAGCTAGTTATAGGTTGGAAAGGAATTACTGTGAAGTTTTACAGTATCTTTTACAATGCTATCCAAGAGATTAGAGCTAATCTTTCAAAACCAGAATTTAATGGACCATTTTTCATTTTGTTGAATTCCCACAAGTTTTACAGGACACTGAACACCCTGAAGGAAAATGTCCTGAAGGAAAATGTAAGATAAGATACTTAGTTCAACAAATCCCCATTTAGCAAGGAAAGAATTAAGAATGCAAGATATAATGCTAGAAGCTACAGAAAAGCACTAATAGAAGTGATAGTTAACGCCCTCAAGAAGATTAAAATTTACTGGAAGAGGCAAAACAAGGATGAAAATAACTATGATAGAAGACAAAATAAGGTACCATAAAAATAAGATCCCCTAAAATACCCTGCAAAGAACAGCATAAGCTCTCAAAGAAGAAGGAAAAGATCACATATAATTGGGAGATAAAGAAAGAATTTACATAAAAATAATATTCCAATCAGAACTTGAAAGATAAGTAGGATTTTGAAAGCTAGAAATTATGAAACTACAGAAAGAGTACCAGGCAAGATTAGCAAAAATGAACAAAAAAGGCATGATGGTGATAACATACAACGTAAATAAAGAAAATAAAGAAAGCAGAAGGGGCATTTGGATTATTTGGATATTCATAGGGTTTATGTAAGAAAACAAGACTAAAATCTAAAATTATAATTTGACTTTGTATTGTAGAGGGATGTTAAAACCAGGAAAAGAAACTTTTACCAAAATTGGTTGGTAACAGGAGGCTAGGAGGCAGTAGTAGTGTGTGTGTGTATGTGTGTGTGTGTGTGTTATGCAAAGGAGTGATGTAATGACGGTTGTGTTTTAGGAACTTGAATCTAGTAGCAGCATGGCCTATGTTTAATGGGAACAAAAGGAAGGAGACAGAAAAACTATTGGTAACAAGATTACTTCAAGGAAGAAAAATACAAATTAGAATATTATTAGTGATATTTATGGAGTGTGGAGAATCAAAAGCATACTCCTATGAGGTGAATTTAAAATAATTCCATCTGCAAAAATATAATTGTCTAAGAAAAAAGAGAAAGAAAAGAATCTTAAATTCTGGTCAACATTATATTAGTACCAATTTAGCATATTTCTGCTTTTCAAAATTGTTATTAGGGTAGTTTATCTGTTTAAAATTTAACCTAGGTTAATATTTTATTTTAACTTAAAGGAAAATATTGCTTTAAAAAGAACATTCTAATTACATTCCACGTAAGAGCCATAAAAAGAAACCCACATGTAGGCATAGCCTAGAAAACCTATTAAATTATAAAAATAAAGAGGATAACCTAAGAGCATTGAAACCAGTAATTCAAACTTCATTTTTTTCTATCCTCATCCCCAATTAAGAGTGACATAATAATCTTCAGTCAATAACAGTGACTCAATTCAGATGTTATTTTTAAACTTGGGGGGTTGGGTGCCCTGTTAAAATGACAATACATATCTGAGAATCTCATTGTTAGCGGATAAAGAGGTGTGTAAATAAAAACAACAAAACAACTGAAAAGAGCTCCTACTAAGGAATTATGATGTTAAAATAAAATGAAAACAAATACAGATGATTTATGCAATAATGACCTCAAGGAAGTTATGTGTTTTACTGATGAAGAAACTGAGACTTGAGAAAGTAAATAAATTGGCATAGACCTAATATTTTGTAGGGTACAAATTGAAACATAAAATTTAATAAATCTTTCAGTCAAGGAAAATCAATAAGAATTTTTGTGACAATGGAGTAAATGTATTATGCATTCAAATCAATAACAACACAATTAACCTAAGAAAAATATAAAGCATCAACAAATATAGATTAAAAACCAATATGAAACAAAAAAATAACCCAGTATACTTGATTAATACAAACGCTAAATTTTCAAATATTAATAAAATAGAAAAAACTGTGACAAGTCACAGGAAGTAAAAATAACCACACTAGACTGGATGAAAAGGAGGATAGAATCATGGACAGAGGTAACATTATAAATATATAAAATAATGCCATGTAAAATATTATGCTAAGAAATTTGAAAATATCAATAAAATAGATGAGTTTCTAGAAAATATGTAACTTAGAAAATAATTATAGACTCAAAATATAACAATAGAACAAAACTTCAAATTTGGATAATACATGTGAATGTCTTTTAAATAACTAAAGTAACCAAAAGTTCTGTGAATGGGTATAAAAGCAAAAATGCAGCTATTTGAAAAAAGAGAACTACAATTTAAAATGAAATGATGCAGACAGTATAACAAGCAAATGCTGGTAAGAAGACAGCTAGATGAAAATTTAGAAAAAAAGGAGCTTTCAGTGCTAATAAGAAGTCACTTATGGAAATTTCAGAAAAAAGTAGCTTTTAAGGCCAAAAATATCATATGGAATTCAGAGAGACAGTTTATCACAATAATAGATGCTCTAACTCAAGAAAATGTACAGTTATAGATGTCTACACATCAAACAATATTTTATTGAAGAACGGAAACCAAAAACTTTTCAAAATAAGGTTTTTTGACAGTGCCAAAATTACACCAGGGAACTTCTCAGAACTGAGCTAGAACTAGATGAAAAATGGAAATGTACACAATTGCAATAATATAATTAAGATCCTTAAATATAAAAAAGGTATTTTAATTTGTGTCTGGTTTTTTTTTTTTTTTATTATATAGCGTTCCGAGAATATGGTCTGTCAAATTTTTACATTTTAAAATGTATTTTTGGAATATGTGTGTTCCACAGAAATTTGGAAAAAATGGAATTCTTTAATTAGAACATACAGGGTAGTCTACATTTTAGGGTACATTTAATATGTATATTTTACAGATTTAAACAAAGATATCTATAAGCAGGGTGCTCATTATTTTATTTTTTTGCCTGTCAATGGTCACAAAAACTTATAGCGTGTTGGGTCACACACTCAAAAAGCATAAATGAATTAAATAATATATATTTATTTGTAATAGCATAGTATTAACATAGTAACATATAAATAATAAATATGTATAGGCCACAGGTTTTGACCATTATAAAATTAACAAGATGGTAACAATACGAAACAAAAAACTTGAAACTAAAAATTAAGTGCATTAAAATAAAAACACCATTATATAACTTTAGGGTCAAAGAAAAATTAAAGCAAACAATTTGAAATTGAGAACAATTAGAAAACTATGAGATGTGGGTAAAGCTATGTTTTTAGGAAATTATTGGTTACAAGTTATTTTAATATTAAATGATAAAGATTGAAAATTAATTAAATAAGAATTTAATTAAATTGTTACAGAAAACAACACTGTTTGGACGAACCGAGGCAGGATGGTGCACTTCCAGGTTCTTCTTCACCAACTTTTCCCGCGCGCGCGAAAATGCAGCCAGCGCCCGGGAAGGTGCAGACCAACCGGGCATGCGCCAGGTGACGTCAATCCCAAGAGACCAAGATTTACCTGGTCGCACCTGCGGAACGCCCCCCGACATGCCCATGCCCCGCCTATTGCCCTCCCACTCCTAGAAAAGCCGCTCTCAGCCAGCATCCCCCGCGGCCTTCCTCAGTCCCTCACTCCTGTCGGACTGCATCAGGAACTCCGTCCGAGAGCTCTATGGGGCGACTCTGCCGGCCTCCTTTGCCAGAGGCCGACAGACCTCTCCCCCACACCTTAGGTGACCAAAAATAAATTTGCAGTTTTGCTCCTAGCCCTGCCTACCCACTGGTTCTTTTGTGCCCGCTCAGCTGGTCTTAGAAAAACAAATCAGTTGGTGCCAAAGACCCGGGAGGAGACCCCTCCTCAGGCCTCTAAGGGTTGAGGAACCTTCTCCTGCTCCCACGCCTCAGACGGACCAGGACCTGAGACCCACTTCCCTCACTCTCATGGCCTCTCTGGGGTAAGTGCCCTTGTCTCCTCTTTACCTCCCTCAGCCAAAAATCCTGCGCAGGTCCGAGGACCACTTTTGAGCCACCAAGTGGCTCTGGAGACCCGTTCAGGACGGAGATGTCTGCCTGAAGGTAATCTCCACTTTGGCTCCATGAGCCTCCAGTCTGTCTCTGCTGGTTCCAAAGGACGCTTTGAAGCCAGGCAGGGATCCACTTCCATTTCCATTGTGTCCATTGTGTAAGTAAAGAGGAAACAAATGGGAAACCCCCCAGTCCAAATTTCCAAAGAGCACTCCCTTAGGGTGCCTCCTAGCCAATTTAAAAACCTTACAGCTTGAACAAGACCTTAGGAGGAAGCAGTTAATTTTCCTTTCCACTGTGGCATGGCCCCAATCAGTGGCCACCACAGGGCACCCTAGCAGCAATTTCTGCCAGCAGCTAGGCAAGTGGTCTGAAATTAATTACATACAAGGCTTTTGGGCCTTACGCTCTCGTCCCGATCTGCCCTATACTCCTCCTTCTCTCCCCGCTCTCTCCACCCCTTCCCTTCCTGCCCAGACTCCTCCTCCTCCCCCCATCCAAATTCCTCCTTCCTCCTCCTTATCTACTAGTAATCCACTCAGTCCCGTGCCTCCTTCGGGGCCCCCAACTGGCTGTCTTGAGTCCCCTATCTGTGCCCACACCCTCCTACAGTGTTAGCACCTTTGCGAGAGGTAGCTGGGGCAGAGGGGGTAGTCAGAGTACATGTCCCTTTTTCACTGGCCGATCTTTCCAAAATTGAGAAGCGTTTAGGTGATTTCTCAGCTAATCCTACCATATACATAAAGGAATTTAGTTCAAAATCTAGGAGAAAATCCAGCCACATTCTTAAATAGGCTGACTGAGGTTCTAACCCAATATACCCGGTTAGATGCAGCCTCCCCCACAGGGCCACCATTTTGGCATCTTTTTTTTTTTTGCATCTTATTTCATTTCTCAATCAGCTCCTGACAATCATAAAAAACTTCAAAAGGTAGAGGATGGTCCTCAGGCACCAATAAAAGACCTAGTTAAATTAGCCTTTAAGGTCTATAACTCCAGAGAGGAGATGGCAAGCTTGCCTTGAACAGAAGGTTCAGCTCCTAGCAGCGGCTTTACAGCCTAGTCGTAACCCCAGGCCAGAGAGTACACACCCCACAGACTCCAAGGCTACAAAAGGAGCCTGCTATAAGTGCGGCAAGGCAGGACACTATGCCAACAGGTGTCCTCAAGGTCCCCGAGCCCCAACGCAGCCTTGCTATAAGTGCAAGGCATCAGGACATTGGGCCAGTGAATGTCCTAACCCTCGTCCACCAGCAACCCCCTGCCCTGCTTGCCAGCAGGGAGGACACTGGAAGTCTGATTGCCCCACCCTGAGAACAGGTGCTGCGTCTCCACGTGACCCCCTTTCCCAGGATCCTGGGAGCTCCTTCCAGCTCCTACATCTGGACAATGACAACTGAAGGTGCTGAGACTCAGGGACCCCCCATCACCCTCGCCGAGCCGCGGGTAACTCTCCTGGTAGCGGGTAAGACAATTAATTTTTTAATCAACAGCGAGGTTACCTATTCTGTTTTGTCGTCCTTCTCTGGACCTAGCCTTCCATCCAATACCTCTGTAGTAGGAGTAAGCGGAAAGCCATCCACTCCACGAAAAACTCCACTCCTTAATTGCTGCCTAGCCAACAACTACTTTGCGCACTCGTTCCTCATTATACCCTCATGCCCTACCCCCTTACTAGGCCGAGAAATCAGTTCAACTTTCCCCCATTCGCCTCAAACTTACTAAATTTTCTTCCCCAGCCTTGCCAGGACCATCCTTCTGGGTTTTGCCCATATTCCAACAAATGCTTCTATTCCTCATTCCTATACTAATACTGTGCCTTATCTTACTCTTCATCCGTACATCCAAATGCCAACCATGGTCCCCGACCTTAACAACGCCCCTTAATAGCAGGAAGTAGCCAGACAGACCACGGCACCCCTTTATCACTATTATCAATAAAAGGTTGGACTGTTTGGACGAACGGAGGCAGGATGGTGTACTTCCGGGTTCTTCTTCACCAACTTTTCCCGCGTGCGCGAAAATGCAGCCAGTGCCTGGGAAGGTGCAGACCAACCGGGCATGCGCCAGGTGACATCAATCCCAAGAGACCAAGATTCACCTGGTCGCACCTGCAGAATGCCCCCCGACACGCCCGTGCCCTGCCTATTGCCCTCCCACTCCTAGAAAAGCCGCTCTCGGCCAGCGTCCCACACGGCCTTCCTCAGTCCCTCACTCCTGTCGGACTGCATCAGGAACTCCGTCCGAGAGCTCTACGGGGCGACTCTGCTGGCCTCCTTTGCCGGAGGCCGACAGACCTCTCCCCCACACCTTAGGTGACCAAAAATAAATTTGCAGTTTTGCTCCTAGCCCTGTCTACCTGCTGGTTCTTTTGTGCCCATTCGGCTGGTCTTAGAAAAACAAATCAAACACCAAGCAAAATAAAATTGGAAAAGGAATGAATAACTATAAAAGCACAAATTTATCACTTAGAATTAAATTAGTAGAATTGGTAAATAAAACTTTAAAAATAGTTTTCAGAAGAGACTAGTACAATTAGTAAAACAAAATCTAGCAATTCTAGTCAAGGAAAGAAGTAAACACATGTAAATATAAAACATTAGGATGAGAAAGGGAATGTACCTACATGTTCAAAAGAGATTTAAACTTGTGAGACTGGGGATGCCTTTATATTTTAGATAAAATGGGTGACTTTCCAGATTATATGTAAATTACCAAAGATTATTTGTGAGAAATTAGAAAACACATATATACCAAGAACCATAGAATAAACAGTAAAACTATATATAAATACTATGTTTCTAAAAGTATTCATTCAGTCCCTCATGCTTTATGGGCCAAGAAGATTTTATATCTCCATCTGTAGTGTTTGTAACATCCAATGGAAGAGTACTTGTTCCCACCTCATTGCCTCCTTCAAGATTTATCAAATGACATTTTTTTGGCTAATGAGATGTAAGAAGAGATGATACATGGCACATCTAACCAGAAAATTTCAGAGAAATCATGATTTCAAAAACTTTTCCGACCTCTCTGACAAATAAATGAATATATTCCATATAGGGTTTCCACCCTTAACTACGACCTGGAATGAGAAGACACATGGCATCCTACACAGGGCACGACCTGAAACTGTAGATAATTCTTGATGTAAAGAAGATTCCAGGTTATTTTGTCACCACACATACACACACACACAAAAAACTGATACAGGCCAGGTGCCGTGGCTCACGCCTGTAATCCCAGCACTTTGGGAGGCTGAGGCAGGCGGATTACGAGATCAAGAGATCAAGACCATCCTGGCCAACATGGTGAAACCCCGTCTCTACTAAAAACACAAAAATTACCTGGGCGTGGTGGCGCATGCCTGTAACCCCAGCTATTTGGGAGGCTGAGGCAGGAGAATTGCTTGAACCTGAGAGGCGGAGGTTGCAGTGAGCCAAGATCACGCCACTGAACTCCAGACTGGGAGACAGAGCAAGACTCAGTCTCAAAAAAACAAACAAATAAATAAAGCTGATACCACCTTCAATGATCCCAAGCCCAAATGCTTTCATATGCATGTTTTCTCAAACATTCAATGCCATACATTTTTCGCTGACATTTTGTAGATTTTTTTTGCATTTTATTTCTCTTTGCATACAAATGTTTTAAGAAGAGTTTATTTCATATCGAGATGACTGAAGTTTTCTGTCTTCTATTTTATTTAGTTCTAGCTTCATTACATATTGGTTAGACAATGTTGTCTGTGCTACTTGTACTTGTTGCAATTTTTGATATTTTATTTGTGGGACATTAACCCTATTCTTGCTCATATTCTATGGATGTTAAAAAGTCAGGTGTATCCTCAATTTTCAACATAGAAAGCTCATTTTAAATCTATTTAAATGTATTCAATGTATTGTTACTTAGATCTGCATGTCCTTATTTTTTGACATTTAAATTTGCCAAGAACTGTGAGTTAAAGTCTAATATTATTATGTTTCTGTATATTTCTCCTATTTTGTATAGTTTTTACTTTATCAGTTTTGGATGCTGCTGTTTTCTGCATTAAATTCTTCATAGATCTTCGCCACGGATTTTGTTTTTTATTATTCATTCTATTGTATTTTTTATTTCAATCACTTTCGGAGTACAAGTGGTTTTACTTACACGAATGAATTATATAGTGTTGAATTCTGTGATTTTAGTGCACTTGTCATCCGAGCAGTGTACACTGTATGCCATATGTAGGCCTTCATCCTTCATCTCCCACCCCATTCCCCTGCCCAGTCCCTACAACTGTCCATTATACCTCTCTTTCTGTCCTCATAGCTTAGCTCCCACTTATAAGAACATTACTGAGTTACCTTACTTAGAATAACGACCTCCAGCTCTGTCCAAGTTGCTGCAAAAGACGTTATTTCATTCCTTTTTTTGATTTGTTTTGAGACTGAGTCTCGCTCTGTCACCCAAGTTGAAGTGTAGTGGTGCTCACTGTGACCTCTGCCTCCCGGGTTCAAGTGATTCTCCTGCCTCATCGTCCTGAGTAGCTGGGATTACAGGTGCATATCACCACTCTTGGCTAGGTTTTTGTTGTTGTTGTTGTTGTTTGTTTGTTTGTTTTTGTATTTTTATTAATGATGAGGTTTCACTGTGTTGGTCAGGCTGGTCTCAAACTCCTGAGCTCAAGTGATCCACCTGCCTTGGCCTTCTAAAGTGCTGGGATTACAGGCATGAGCCACCACACCCAGCCTATTTCATTTCTTTTTATGACTGAGTAGTGTTCCATGGTGTGTATATACTACATTTTATTTATCTATTCATTTCTTTGCAATTGTGAATTGTGCTGCTATAAACAGGTGTATGCCTGTGTCTTTTTTATAAAATTACTTCTTTCTGTTTGGGTAGACACCCAGTAGTGAGATTACTGGATCGAACAATAGATCTACTTTTAGGTGTTTAAATAATTTCTATACTATTTTTCATAGAGGTTGTATTAATTTACATTCCTACCAGCGGTGTAAAAGTGTTCCCTTTACACCACATTCATGCCAACATCTATTCCTTTTTGACTTTTTAATTACGGCCATTCTTGCTGGAGTAAGGTGGTAATTTACATGGTTTTAATTTACATTTTCTTGATGTATCGCTAAGCATTTTTTTCAAATAATTTTGTCTGTTTGAATATTTTCTTTGGAGAAATGTCTATTCACGTCATTTGCTCACTTTTTGATGTAATTATTTGTTTTTTGTTTTTTTTTTCTTGCTAATTTGTTTGAGTTCCTTGTTGATACTGGATATTAGTCTTTCATTAGTTGCATAGTTTGCAAATATTGTCTCCCATTCTGTGGACTGTCTGTATAATATGTTGATTATTCCTTTTGCTGTGCAGAAGCTTTTTAGTTTAATTAGGTTCCATTTGTTTACTTTTTGTTCCTGCATTTGCTTTTGGAGTCTTATTCATGGATTCGTTGATGGAGCCCATGTTCAGAAGAGTTTTCCCAACACCTTCTAGAATTTTTGTGGTTTCAGATTTAAATCTTTGATTCATCTTGAGTTGATTTTTGTAAAAGGTGATCAATGGGAGATCGATCCAGTATCATTTTTCCACATGGGGATTATCAGTCTTTCCAGTACCATTTATTGAACAGGGTACCTTTTCCCTAATTTATATTTTTGTATGCTTTGCCAAAGATCAGTTGTCTCTAGGTATTTGGTTTTATTTCTGCGTTCTCCATTCTGTTCCCTTGGTTTAAGTGCCTATTCTTTATACCAACACTGTTGCAGTCTTGCCAGTGCACCAATATATAACAGTCTCTCATTATCTGAGATAATACCCATATTTCTTTTTCCTACATCCAATAAGATTAAGGAGCATGGACACATGGGTGAGGCTGGAGTGAAAATTTGAAAAGCAAAAGAAGAAACGTCTCCACCAGCGGAGACGGGGGCACAAATGGGTTGCTCCCTATGAGGCTGGAGTCCAGGGTTTTTATGGGCTGGGAAGGGAAAGGAATGTGCTTAGTCTGTGGGCTATCTTGGAGAACACGTGACTCAGCTTGCCCCAGGGCCTTAGCCTGGGACCAGTCTGAAAGCTTAGCCCTGGACCTTGGTTTGGGACCAATCATAGGCTGAAGCGATGATTCATAGAGCCTGGGCTCACAATCTAAAAACGAAAGGAAAGTGCCCACCGGAATCGACCAGAGCCCACTGTGTTCATGCTCACAAAAGAAGAAAAAACGTTTTCCTGGGAGCTCGCTAATTATACAAAGGCCAAAAACATTTCTATGTCAGACCTTGTTCCCTCATCTGAGTGAGGCAGAGGTTATGTAAATTTTTGTCTGAATGGGCTGGAGGTCCTCCTATCTGAGCAGCTGCAGCCATGTCTCCAGGCACAACCCCCTGTGCTAGTTCCCTTATCAGTGCCCGCAGCTTGATTTTTTTTCCCAGGCTTCTTTTTATGTTGAATGGGGATGAAGCACTGACCCATGGATAGGGGGCTCCCCAGGGACCTTTACTTAGATGTCTACGTAAGGCAAGCTAGCCAGCTCCTCTCAGTACCATGCTGTATTGGTAACTATAAACTTGTGTAATATTAAGTCTAGTAATGTGATGCCTCCAGCTTTGTTCTTTATACTGAGTATTTCTTTGGGTAATCGGGCTCTTTTTTGGTTCCATATGAATTTTAGGATTATTTTCTCTAGTTCCACGAAAAAGAAAATGCTGGTATTTTGAAAAAAATTGCATTGAATCTATAGATTGCTTTGGGGAAGTATGGTCACTTTCACAATATTGGTTCTTCCCATCCATGAGCTTGGACTGTGTTGCCATTTGTTCGTGTCACCTATGTTTTCTTTTAGCAGTGTTTTGTAGTTATCTTTGTAGTGAAATTTCACCTCCTTGGGTAAGTATATTCCTAGGTATTTTATTTTTCTTGTGGCTATGATACAAGAAATTGAGTTAATTTTATTTTCACCTTGATTGTTAGTGTATAGCAGTGCTACAGATTTACGTACTTAAATTTTGTAACCCAAGACTTGACTGAATTCCTTTACCGGATCTAGAAGTCTTTTGGATGAGCCTGTAGGGTTTTCTAGGTATACAGTCATATTATTAGCAAACAGCACTAGTTTGACTTTCTCTGTTCCAATTTGGATGCCCTTTATTTCTTTAGCCCAATTGGTGTCTAGGACTTCTAGTACTAGTTGAATAGAAGTGGTGAAAGTGGGCATCCTTGTTTTGTTTCAGTTCTCAAGGGGAATGGTTTCACCTTTTTCCCATTCAGTGTGATGGTGGCTGTATGACTGTCATATATGGCTTTTATTATTTTATTAAGTCTATTCTGTGCCTAGTTTATTGAGGGTTTTTATTATAAAGGGATGCTGGATTTAATCAAATGCCTTTTCTGTATCTATTTAAATGATCATATGGTTTTTGTTTTTAATTCTGTTTATGTAATATGTCACATTTATTGACTTGTGTATGTTAAACAATCCTTGCATCCGTAAGATGAAACCCACTTGATCACGATGTATTATCTTTTTGATGTGCTCCTAGATTTGGTTAGCTAGTGTTTTGTTGAGGATTCTTGCATCTGTGTTAATTAGGGGCATTGGTTTGTCATTTTCATTTTTTTATGTTCATTCCTTGTTTGAGTTTTAGGGTGATACTGGATTCACAGAATGATTTAAGGAGGATTTCCTCTTTCTCAATATGTTTCAATAAGATCAGAAATTCTTGAAATTTCTGGTAGAATTCAACTGTAAATCTGTCTCTTCCTGTGTCTTCATTTGTTGGCAATTTTTAAATTAATGATTCAATCTCACTGCTGGTTATTAGTCTTTTCAGTATTTATAGTTCTTCCTGATTTCATCTAGGAGTGCTATACATTTCTAGGAATTTATTCATTTTCTCCAAATTTTCGTTTGTGTATGTATAGAGGTGTTCTTAGTAGTCTTGAAATATCTCTTTGATTTCTGTGGTATTGATTGTATTGTCTCCACTTTCATTTCTAATTGAGCTTATTTGCATCTTCTCTTTTCTTTTCTTGGTTAATCTTGCTAAAGGTCTATCAATTCTGTTTATCTTTTCAAAGAGCCAGCTTTTTGTTGCATTTATTTTTGTACTTTTGTTTCATTTTCATTTAGTTCTCCTCTGATCTTTGTTATTTCTTGTCTTCTGCTGGCTTTGTGTTTAGTTTGTTCCTATTTCTCTAGTTCCTCAAGATGTGACATTAAGTTGTCAATTTGTGCTGTTTCAGACTTTTTGATGTAGGCAGTAAACTATGAAACTATGAACTTTCATCTTAACACTGCTTCTGCTGTATCCCAGAGGATAACTTCTGTCACTATTGTAATTTATACCAAATAATTTTTAATTTCTACTTTGATTTCATTGTGAACTGCAAAATCATTCAGGAATAGATTATTTTATTTTCATGCATTTTTATAGTTTTGAGGGCTCCTTTTGGAATTGATTTCTAGTTTTATTCCACTGTGGTCTGAGAAGATATTTGATATAACTTTGATTTTCTTACATTTATTGACACTTGTCTTGTGACCTATTATATGGTCTATCTTGAAGAATGTACTATGTGCTGATGAGAAGAATATGTATTCTGAAGTTGTTGGATAGAAAGTTCTGTAAATATCTGTTAAGTCTATCTTTTCTAAAGTATAGTTTAAGTCCATTTTTTCTTTGTTGATATTCTGTCTCAATAATCTGTCTAATCCTGTCACTGGAGTATTGAAGTCCCACATTGTTATTGTCTTTCTCTCTATCTCATGTCTTAGGTGTAGTAGTAACTGTTTTATTAATCTGAGAGCTTCAGTGTTAGGTGTATATAAACTTAGGATTGTAATTTTTATTTGGGTTGATTCTTTTCTCATTAAATACCTCATTATATAATGACTTCCTTTGCCTTTTTCTTTACTGTTGTTGCTTTAAAGTATATTTTTCTGATATAAGAATAGCTATTTCTGCTGTCTTTTGATTTCTATTTGCTTGGAATATCTTTTGTCCACAACTTGACTATGAGTTTATATGAATCATTAAGTGTTCAGTGAGTCTCTTAAAGACAGCAGACATTAGCTCTGTGATGTTTTATCCATTCTTCCATCTTTGTCTTTGAAGTGGAGTATTTAGGCCATTTGAAATCAACATTAATATTGTGATGTGAGGTATTGTTCTATTCATCATATTCGTTGTTCCCTAGATTTTTTTTCAACAGTTTCTGTGCTATTGTTTTATAGGCCCTGAGATTTGTATGCTTTCAACAGGTTCTATTGTGGTGCATATGAAACTTTTGTTTTAAGATTTTGAACTCCTTTTAGCTTTCCTTGTAGTGCTAACTTGGTAGTGGCAAATTCCTTCAGCATGTGCTTGTGTTAAAATAGTTTTATTTCCCCTTCATTTATAAAACCTAGTTGTGCTGAATACAAAATTCCTGGTTGACAATTATTCTGTTTAAGGAGGCTAAAGATAGGGCTCCAATCTCTTCTGTCTTGTAATGTAGCAGGACAAGCTCCAGACAAAACCCCTCAGACACCGAGTTAAAGAAGGAAGGGCTTTATTCAGTAGGGAGCTTCAGCAAGACTAACATCTCCAACAACCAAGCTCCCCAAGTGAGCAATTCCTGTCCCTTTTAAGGGGTCACATCTCTAAGGGGGTACACATGAGAGGGTCGTGATTGACTGAGCAAGCAGGGGGTATGTAACTGGGGGCTGCATGCACCAGTAATTAGAACAGAACAGAACAGGACAGGGATTTTCACAGTGCTTTTCTATACAATGCCTATAATCTATAGATAACATAAGTGATTAGGTCAGAGGTTGATCTTTAACTACCAGGCCCAAGGTGTGGTGCCGGGCTGTCTGCTCATGGATTTCATTTTTGCCTTTTAGTTTTTATTTCTTCTTTCTTTGGGGGCAGAAATTGGGCATAAGGCAATATGAGGGGTGGTCTTGTCCCTATTCCCTCGCTTTGAGAATCTCACTCAATAGTGGGAGTTCTCTCTTTCATTCTCACGACCCATGTCTTCTTGCAAGACAGATCAATAGTGATTCATATAGTACACTTGTGCTGAAGCATTTTGGTGAACTAAGGTAGCAATGAAGCTTTTTATCACTTGAAGAAGTACAGGTAGCAAACAAGGGAGCACTAAGCAATTTCCTATTACTCTTATAACTCCTATTGTAAGAGTTTTAAATCCTCCTAGCTCAGGGAACCATTTTCCAAACATGGCCCCAGGATCAAATCCATGCCACACTTGCATGGGCACATGTGCCAATTTTGTCATATCTCTAACTATGTCTTCAACTACTTGCCCTTGATTATCTATGTGTAGACAGCAATTAGTAAGGTTAAATTTCCCACAGACCCCTCCTTCAGCTGCTAGCAAGTGGTTGAGAGCCAATCTCTTTTCATAGATAGCATTTCTCATCTGAGTTTCTTGTCAGGCCAGAGTAGTCAAGGCTCTGCAGGTTTTATTAGTGATTATTTATAAGACAGCTTGTAACCATATGATTCAGTTGATCGTGTAAATGGGGGTCCGATATCCCCACGAGCCATCTTATGCCCAAGTAGCAGGCCCATAATATTGTATGATTCTCTCAGAGGACCATTCATCATCTTTCTAATTTCCTATAGCTATGCTTCTCTTTTCGTGGGAAGCACAGACAGGGAAGCCCAGGAGTTTGCCTGTTTTTATGGGCAATAGGAAGAAAGATGGTTTAATATTGCCAATAACACAACTACCTGCCAACTGGTCAGGTAATTTGGCATAAGCTCTAGGCCTACATATTTAGCATAATACAATGGGGGCTGGCCAGTCCCGGTGGGACTCTGGGTGGGTCTACATGGTTTGCAACTTTGAGAATTTACTAAATGGATTTCTCTCTGTGTAATTTGAACTCCACTAAGTGACTGTTTTTGTGGTACCATTATACAGCTTCTGTCCCAGACAACTAAGTTGTCCTACGGGGTGAGTGAATTCTTTTCCTCCTCTAGCTATGCAATATTGTCCAATAATTGAGGCTTTTAGGACCCAGAAATTATCAGGGTGATTCTTTTGAGCTGAGAATTCATCAGAAACTGGGTCTGTAGATACTAATTCTTGGTATTCCCATGGCCATTGATCTCCCATTATAGTTGCTCCACATACATAACATGAAGTGACATTGAGAGACTGGGCTACATGCTCAGCTAATTGCAGAAGTGAATTTCTTGTTTTTCCTGGAATTTCTGGTACTGGCACATTTAGTTCATCATAGAAAGTTTGAAACACTGGCTCAGGAGAGCGTTTGTAAACTTCTCCTCGAACCAAGATATTTATTGGAGGATCCAGTCTGACCCTGTCGATTCCTAAGGTCACATGCTCCCCTTTTCTCCAGTGAGGATCAAGGGGATTGGTTATTACTAGCTCTAAGGGGTTACATCGTCCGTTATTACAGGAAAGGCCATTTTTTTCCTTTCTGAAGGTAGGCTGAATCCTTTTTATTTTTTTCATCCAAGTGGCCCAAATGACACAAGACCAGTATCCACATTCATTTCCACACAGTCCTAATTCATGACAAATGTACTTATTTTCGGTCATGTAGCCTTTTTCCCAACTGAAAGAGCCACATCCCCTTCCTAACTTATTGCTATTAATGACAGCACAGGCATCAAATTTCAAGATTATGCTTTTGGGCACCCCTTTTTCTTCTGCTCTGGCTAATACTTTACTTGTATCATTAATGAGTCCCCACCAGTCTTCAGTCCTTAATCTTCTTTGAAAAACTGTGGACATGGGAGGCTCACAGGGGTCATAACACACATCTGGTCAGTCGTTTCCTAGGCTACATACCTTGTATTGAGTGTCATGACATAAACATGCTCCTTTTAAAGTTCCTAAGCATTCATAGTAACTATAGAACAGAAAGAAAGATTGTTTTAACTTCTTGCCCTACCTCTGTAAGCTGGTGTATACGCTGAGAGCAGTCCTCCATGCAAAAAATCAGTGGAAATGTTTACAAGTCCAAATTATAAGGAAAATGAGTCTCATGATGATTCTCCACATGCTTTGGTCATGTGTAGACCAGTCAGCTTCCAGGTGTGACTGGAGCAGGGCTTGTCGTCCTCCTCGGAGTCACTTTGCAAGGGTTGCCCAGGCTCGGTTGTACCTCCCAGATTTCAGTGACTGCAGGTTTCACGTGGCTGTGGTGGATCCAGGCTGGGACTCCTTCTGCCTTTACAGCCGTGGGGGTTGTCAGGATGACGGTCTGAGGTCCTTTCCACCGTGGCCGCAAAGGGGCTACATTCCAGTCTTTGATCCACACGTGATCACCTGGAGAGAAAGGGTGAACTGGGGAGAATAAGCTGGTGGTACACCTCTCATTTACCTAAGTTGAGATTGTTTGTGCAATTTTTCCTAAAACCTGTAGCTGTCACTGTAATTCAATTTCACCTTACTCTCAGGGTGTGCCTGGAAGTTCCCGTAGTATAGGAGGAGGCCTATGATACAGTATTTCATAAGGGGAGTATCCTGTTTTCTTAGAAGGAGTGCATCTAATTTTAAACAATACCATAGGAAGGTCCTGTATCCACTTTAATCCTGTTTCCTGACATACTTTCCCTAAACTATTTTTGATAGTCTGATTCATTAGCTCCACCTTTCCAGAATTCTGAGGTCGGTAGGCAGCATGTAGCTTCCAAGTGATTCCTAATGCCTTTGCTGTCTTCTGTAGCAAGTCAGCCACAAATGCTGACCTGTTATCTGAGTCAATTCATAAAGGCAATCCAAACCTAGGAATAAGATCTCAGAGAAGCACACGGGTTACCTCATAGACCTTTTCAGTTTGTGTTGGATAAGCCTCCACCCACCTAGAGTAAGTACACACAATAACCGGAAAATACTTGTTACCTCCACATTTTGGCATTTCTGTAAAATCCACCTGAAGATCCTCAAAAGGAGCCACTCCATAAGCTTGTATGCTGGGCAGAAGAGTGGGGCCTTGCCTCGCATGGTGGTGTCAGCAAGTAACGCACCGTTGTACTACTGCTTTGGCAAGGGCTGGCAAGTGTGAGACATAGAAGTACCAGCCTAACAATTTTTCAAGTGACTCTTGACCTAGATGAGTGGTTTCATGCATGGCCAATACGACTGTGGCTTCCAGCAACTGTGGCACAGCTACCCTTCCATTTGGCAATCTGATCCATCCTCTTTTTATTACTTGCCCCCCTTCTGCGTGGAAGAAGTCTTTTTCTTCCTTAGAATAGGTAGGTACCAGGTCAGGTGTTTGAGGGAGTAAGGGGGCTGCTATCGATGCCCGGTAAGGGGTAGATGCTGATTTTTGAGCTTCTGAATCAGCTCGAGAGTTTCCTAAGGCCACTGAGGTGAAGGCTCGCTGGTGTCCCCTGCAGTGCATGACTGCCACCTTCTGAGGTTTCCACACTGCCTCTAATAATTGTAGAATTTCTTGTTGATATTTTATGTCCTTTCCCCCAGAGTTTAACAGGCCCTTTTCCTCATATAATGCTCCACGCACTTGGAGGGTTAGAAAGGCATATCGAGAGTCAGTGTAGATGTTTACAATCTTAGCTTCACTGAGTTCTAGAGCCCGAGTTAAAGCAATGAGCTCAGCCTTCTGGGCTGAAGTGCCCTGTGGCAATGGTTTGGCTTCAATGACAGCATCCAAAGTTACCACTGCATATCCTGCACATCTTTCTCCTTGTGGGTTGATGAAGCTGCTCTCATCCATGTATAACTCCCAGTCTACTGATGCCCATGGCTGGTCCTGAAGGTCAGGTCTGCTAGAATAGACTGAGTCCAACACCTCTACACAGTTATGCTTGACCGAGTTCTCTGATACTGGGAGCAGGGTGGCGGGATTTAGGGTATTACAGATTTCAATAGTTATGCGGGGATTTTCACATAGCAAGCTTTGGTACTTGGTTAATCTAGCATTTGTTAGCCAATGATGTCCTTTGGTATTCATCAAAGTTACCACAGCATGGGGGCCTTTATATTCAGGTTTTGCCCAAGGGTTAGTTTATCTGCTTCTTGGGCTAACAGGGCTGTTGCTGCCAGGGCTCTTAGACATGGGGGCCAGCCTTTGGAAACCCCATCTAGTTGTTTTGAGAGATAGGCCAGTGGTCTTGGCGGGGGCCCCACAGTCTGGGTTAAAACTCCCAGTGCCATTTTTTTCTCTTTCTGACACATAGAGTGTAAAGGGCTTTGTCAAATCTGGTAGTCCTAGGGCTGGGGCCGATGTAAGTTTTTCCTTTAACTTACAAAAGGCTTGCTGTTGTAGAGGCCCCCATTCAAAAAGCTCCTGGTCACCCCTCTTTGTAACCCTGTACAAAGGTTTGGCTAGTACTGCAAAGTTTGGAATCCATAATCTGCAAAATCCCACAGCTCCTAGGAATTCACTTACTTGCCTTCTGGTTCTAGGTTCCAGTAGGCTGCAGATGACCTGCTTTCTTTCTGACCCCAGGCTGTGCTACCCTTTCCGAATAGTGAATCCCAGGTAGCATACCTGCTATCTGCAGATCTGAGCTTTCTTCTTGGATATCTTATACCCACAGTCCTCTAGGTGATGAAGCAGGGCTTCTGTCCCTTTTGTGTACCTGACTGCCATGGAGTGTCCCAGCAGAAGGTCGTCCACGTACAGGAGCAAGACACAGCCTAGGTCTTTAGCAGGAAACTTTTGCAGGTCTCAAACCAGGGCCTCCCTGAAGATAGTAGGGGAGCCTTGAACCCTTGGGGAAGCCAGGTCTAAGTGTACTGAGTGGTGACACCTGACTCCAGGTCTTTCCACTGAAAGGCAAACAGCTTCTGGCTCTCAGGAGCTAGTCTGATGCTAAAGAAGGCATCTTTTAAGTCCAGACAGGTAAACCAACTATCCTCAGCCCTAACAATATGTAAGGGTTAGGAACTGTTGGGTGCAGAGTCACTGTAGCTTGGTTGACCAAGCACAAGTCCTGTACTGGCCGGTAGTCCTTGGTCCCTGGCTTAGGGACAGGCAGGAGTGGAGTGTTCCATGGAGACTGGCAAAGAAGTATAATTCCATAGGCTTTCAAGTGCCTGAGATGAACCTGGATTCCTTCTAGAGCTTCTTTTTGAACTGGATACTGCTTTTGTCTAATTGGTTGGGCCCCAGGCTTAACTTCTATGAGTATAGGGGCTTGGTTGACTGCCAGTCCCAGAGGATTATCCTCTGCCCATACTCAGGGCCATCGCTTAGTTAGAGATGATTTGATCTCTTAGCCTGGCTCAGTTAGAATAAGTCTCCATTCTTCTTCCTGGTGGAGCGTAAGGGCCATGATAACTCCTGTTCCCAGTAACTTTAGCTGTAAAGAGCCCTGTTTTGTAAAGGAGATGGTGGCTCTCAGTTTGCTAAGCAAGCCTCTTCCCAGTAAGGGCAAGGGACAGTCAGGCATGTACAAGAACTGGTGAACTATCTCATGTCCCCCCACCGAGCAGGTCCGTGGTAGACAGAAAACCTGCTTAGTGGAAACTCCTGTTGCTCTGATTATATCAATAGTTTTCTTGGATAAGGGGGTGACCAGAATGGTCACTACTGAATGTTCAGAACCAGTATCAACCCAAAACTTAGTGTCCTTTCCCCCAGTTGTAATCCTGGCCCTGGGCTCCTTGGGAGCACTTGAGCCCAGTCTGCTTCAGTCCAATAGCCCTTCAGCCAGGTTGAACAAAACGCCCTCATCTGTATCTAAGGTCTTTTGTTCTGAATCACCTTGCTTTTCCTTCAGCTGGGGACACTTATCTTTCCAATGTCCTGTTTCCTTACAATAGGCGCATTGGTTACTTTGCAAGCATGGGCGATTAGATTGGGTATGCTTCCCGGAACCCACCTTTCCCTCTCCTTTCAGGGGAATTCCCTTGAATGGCTGTGGCCAGTAAGTCAGTGTTTCACCTAGACTGGCATTTGCCTTCCTTACTGCTTTCTCTGTGGCTTGTTGCATCTCTAATCACAAACACTTCATTGGCTATTTCCAGTAACTGTGAGGTACTCATACCCGCAAACCCAGCCTGTTTCTGCCATTTTCTCCTGATACCTTCCATGCTTTGACTAAGGCCATTTTAATCATGCCCTGATTTTTAGGGCTATCGGGATCAAAAGGAGTGTACATACGGTAAGCCTCACACAGTCTTTCATGTAATTGTGCTGGACTCTCCTCTTTTCCTTGGATGACCTCAGAGACCTTGTTTACATTTGTAGCCTTTTGAACCCCTTTCTTTAGACCTTCTATTAATGCCTCATGGCACCGTCTTAGCCTCTCCATGTCTGGTCCCTCATTCGGGTCCCATTTGGAGTCCATTCCTGGCAGCTGAATTCTTATATATTCTTGGGGGTTTTGGTACTTGGCTGGGACGTGCTCCTCTAGCCACTTAGTTGCTGCCTGGAGCACCCTTCACCTTTCATCTGTATTAAAGAGATACATGAGCAGCTGGTGGCAATCAGCCCAAGTAGGGTTATGAGTCTGTATAATAGTTCTGAGCAAGTCAATTAAAGCTTGAGGCTTTTCAGTGTAAGATCGAGTATTATTTTTCCAGTTGAGGAGGTCAGCAGAGGTGAAAAGTTGATACACAAAGGCACGCGTTTCTACTGTGTGTCCGTCCTCATCTACCCCAGTATATCACTGCTCTCTCAGGGGCATTTGGATTTCAGTCTTGAGCCAAGGGAAGAGTTCCTCCCCCGTGGCTTCACTTCCTTTTTTGTCTACTCTGGGTGGTCTAGGGGTGTGGTTATCTTGTGGGGGTGGAGGTGCTGTGGGCTCAGGAGTCGGGAGCCCTTCCTGTCGATAAGAAGGGGGTACTGCTGGTACCAATTCCTACCATGATTCTTCTGGCATTGGGTTGGACAGGAGTTTTGGTGCTGACTTCTCTCGGTGGGTGCAGTGAGAATCTTCCTTAACTAACTGTCTTTTTGCTAGTAGTACTGCTACTGCCTGTCCTCTTAACCCCTGTGGGGGGGTCCAAAACTAGCTGTTACCAAGAATCTATATATGGGAACTGATCTGGGTGCCCTGGCTTACAGGTTACCCTGTGCCATACCTTTGAGACAAGGGACCTGTCCAGGTTTCCTTCTGATGGCCAACACACCTCTAATGCTGGCCTGTCTATCTCACACAAAGTTCTAAGTTTTCCTGGTGTCATAGTGACTCCATAGTCTCCCTTAAAACCCTTTTTGAAATTTTTCAACATAGTTCCTAGTGGGGTAGGCTTACTTTGTGCCCAACCTATGTTTCCTTGAGACAAAGCACCAGGCTCACACCATGCGCACACCACAAAACACAGAACGGGTAAAAAGGGCACACACACATTTTTACAGTTTACACCAAACCAGAATCAAAACCAAAATCAGAGTATGAAGAAATCCAAGCCAGGTCAAAACCAAAACCAAAGTATCAAGCAATCCAAGTCAAGTCAAAAACAAAAAACAAAGTGCTGGTACAGGCATGCCATGGGTGATCAGCCCATGCTTCCACTCAAATGGAGTGGGCAAGTTCCAAAGACTAGTCTTACCAAGTTTCAGTTGTCCGGACTCCAAGTGCCAGTTCCTTTCCGGTGTTCAGCCACTGTGTTGATCCTCCACGGGGGCCTACCATGTGCTGCTCTGGTGAGGCATTCCACTGGGGCAATTGCCTACCCAGGGAGCACTCTCAGGATCCGTGTCACTCAAACTGGCTGGAGTCCCCCGCAGGGATGCTCCACAGGGCAGACCTAAGCCACCCAAGGGGCTGCCTTGAACGTCCGTTAATCACCTCACTTCCCAGTCAGGGAACCAAGAAATGTAGCATGACAAGCCACAGACAAAACCCCTCAGACATTGAGTTAAAGAAGGAAGGGATTTATTCAGCCAGGAGATTCAGCAAGACTTATGTCTCCAACAACTGAGCTCCCCAAGTGAGCAATTCCTGTCCCTTTTAAGGGCTTGCAACCCTAAGGGGGTCCATGTGAAAGGGTCATGATCCATTGAGCAAGCAGAGGGTACATGACTAGGGGCTGTGTGCACCAGTAATTAGAACAGAACAGAAGAGGACAGGGATTTTCACAGTGCTTTTCTGTATAATGTCTGTAATCTATAGATAACATAAGTGATTAGGTCAGGGGTAGATCTTTAACTACCCCTGGCACCAGGCTGTCTGCCTGTGGATTTCATTTCTGCCTTTTAGTTTTTACTTCTTCTTTCTTTGGAGGCAGAAATTGGGCGTAAGACAATATGAGGGGTGGTCTCCTCCCTTATTCAGGTTTCTGCTGAGAAGTCTGCTGTTAGTCTGATTGGTTTTTCTCTATAAGTTACTTGATGCTTTTTTCACACAACTCTTAGAATTCTTTCCTTCACGTTGAGTTTAGAAGGCCTAATGATTAAGAGCTTTGGTGATGATCTTTTTGCGATGAATTTCCCAGGAATTCTTTGAACTTCTTGTATTGAGATATCTAAAGCTCTATCAAGGCCAGGGAAGTTTTCCTCAATGATTCCATCAAATAAGTTTCCCAAATGTTTAAACTTCTGTTCTCCCTCAAGAACATCAATTATTCTTAGGTTTGGCCATTTTACATAATCTCATATATCTTGGAGACTTTATTTCATTTGATCCTTTCATATTTATATTTGACTGTGTTAATTCAAAGTCTTACATTTGAGTTCTGAAATTCTTTCTTCTACTTGTTCGAATCTATTGTTGAAACTTTCCATTATATTTTGTAGTTCCCCAAGTATGTCTTTCATTTTCAGAAATTCCAATGGGTTTTCTTTTCTTTTATCTATCTCTCTAGAAAGTTTTTTATTCATATCCTGAACTATTTCATTATATTTCTTTATGTTTATGTTAATTTGCACCTTTCTCTGGTATCTCCTTGAGTAGCTTAGAAGTCAACCTTCTGAATTCTTTATCAAGTATTTCAAATATTTCATATTAGTTTTTGTGCATTGCTGGAGGGCTGGTACAATCTTTTGGAGGCATTATGGAATCCTGTTTTGTCATATTACCAGAATTTCTTTTCTGGCTCCTTGTCACTTGTGTAGACTATATCTTCTAATTGATCTTGAATTTGTTTTTTATTTGATTGTATTTCTTTTTTTAATTTATTTTTTCCTTTAAGTATGTTACTTAATATTTATAGTTTACTATAGCCTAATTTGGTTCCTGGTGCTTTCGTGGATGAAGACTCTGTATGAGTTCCTTGATCGTTGTCTGATGGCTTCCTCAGATGCTGTTTGTAGTAGCAATGTACTCAGTGTGTGGGCAAGTTCATTGTCTCCTATGGTGTTGGAATGGCAGAGGTCTCTTGAAGCATATCTCATTTCCCAATGGTCTGCACTTTTGTATGTATTTAATTTTCCTCCAGTATTTTATTTACCAAGTTAATTGTTCAGGCTTCAGACCAGTAGGGGAGGTATTTCTGGGTAGGAAACAGTTATAGCCAAAAAAAAGTGGGTAAATGAAATACATACTGGAGGTAAGAAATACCAGCCTTGATTAAGGTGGCTGGGAGAGTTCTCAATTAGACACAGTGAAGTTTTATCAGGAGGAATGGTGGGAGCTACCTCAGCACCTGTGCCAGGGCAGGAAACCTATCCACCTCTCAGACTCACTCCTATCTCCATGTTCCAGCTATTAAAATCAGAGAGACATCTATTTTTTTTTTTTTTTTTAATTTTGAGACAGAGTCTCACTCTGTCACCCAGGCTGTAGTGCAGTGGTGCAGTCTCGGCTCACTGCAACTTCCACCTCCCAGGTTCAAGTGATTCTCCTGCCTCAGCCTCCCAAGTAGCTGGGACTACAGGTGCCTGCCACCACATCTGGCTAATTTTTGTATTTTCAGTAGAGATGGGGTTTCACCATGTTGGCCAAGCTGGTCTCGAACTCGTGACCTTGCAATCCAACCACCTCGGCCTCCCAAAGTGTTGGGATTACAGGCATGAGCCACCACGCCCGGCCTGAGACATCTATTTCATTTGTAGGAATGTTGATGTTCCAAGTAGAGAAGAATTATGACTCTGTCCCTCATACAAGCCTGAACCTGTGGGGTGCTCCTCCTGTGGGGATGCAGTCACCCTGAAATATTCCAGGGAAGCTGTCTATAGGTGCACCCATACTGAGCTCCTGTGAGAGAAGCCCCAGGTGTGTCTGCAGAGGTGGACTAGGGGAGAAATGAGTACCCTTCTCCAAGAACCTTCACAAGTACCAAATCTGCCTGACTGTTGGGGTAGAGCTGCACACTTTCCCTGCGAGCCCAGCACTGCAATTGTGTCTCTGCTGATAGAAACTTTCCAACAGCAGAAAGATATGGGACTTAAGGTCTGCCATCAGATTTCTTTTTTCCGTGAGGTGTTCCCTTGATGTGGTGCTCTCCCCATTTCCCTAAAAGTAGGAGTTCTTGAGAGCCAATAAAGATCACTACAGTGATCACTATTGCTCTTCTGGGTCTAGCCATCCAGTGGAGCTGCCACACTCCATGCTGGTGCTGTGGAATGTCTGCTAGGGATCCAGTAATGTGACCTCTCCTCAAGTCTTCCTAGTGGTGAGTACCTGCACCAGCTCTGATGGGGCAGCAAAGGAGTGACATAGACTCTGTGAGATTTCTTGGTTATAGATCACCTTAGTGTTCTGGTTTTCTTGTAATATTAGTGAACTGATTACGTGGACAGACTCAGGACCTCCTGGTTAGGCAGGGTGTTGCAGGCAACGTTGATGGCTGTGGTCACTCACTGGTTTTCTCCTTTCTGGGAGCAGTGTTATTCTACCTAGAGATGGTGTTAATAGTCTGTGTCAGTTGGCCTCTAGCCAGGAGGTTGCTTTTGCAAAAGAATACTAACTCTGGAGTAGCAGTGGGATTTGAGCTTGCCCTATGTTGCCCAGGGTTGTTATTCTGGTTTCTCAGGTGATGAGTGGGGCCATAAATCTCCCAAAACATTTTGTCCTTTGTGTTAAGCAATCAGGGCAGGTAAAGGGGCACAGCCAGGTGGAGGCTGGGTTAGGCAGGTCTTTACTCTGATTCTCCATGTACGGGGCAAGCTGTCGCCCCTGTGGATGTAGTGGGGAGGTTCTCAGGTCAATCAGGTAGTGTTCCAGAGAGAGTATAACTGCCTCTGCTGCACAGAAGAGTTCACACAAGGAGTAGGGAGTAGCAGGCAGCAGTAAACCTCACCCAGATCCCACACAATTGACAAGGCGGATCTCACACCTACAGAGCACCACTAGCAGCACTGACCTACGTTCTGGGCAGTCTGTGCTCAGAACTCAAGTCTGCCCCAGGCCATAAGCTTTCCATGCAGAAATAACTACTGCAGCATTCAGACTCTGCCCCGCCCCATCTGCCCACAAGACTGGGTGCCTGAACCCTGCATTTGTGGCTTCAGCGCACTTCCCACTTGCCCCCTGGGTTTTGGCCAAGGGGTTTCATCCCAATTTGATGTTATATCATGAAATTCAGTTAGGTGCTTCTTTAAATCTGTGACCACTGCCTGAGCTAGTTGTCTGACTTCCCCAAGGCATGTAATAAGGAGTGACATCCCTTAGTCTGTGTTGAAGATGAGGACTGCCTGCAAGGCACTTCCCACTGCTGCTTCTACTTTCATATTTCTCCCTACTTCCTAAATAAGTTATAACTTTGGGTAAGGTTAAGGCCTTCCCCTGTGGCCTTGATTTTCAGGTTCCTCAGAGGGGATGTGTAACCTGGAGGCAGTCTCTCCTCCTCTCACACTCTGGAAATTTACAGTTTTTTACCTGTCTCATGGTATAGGCTGTAGCCTACCACTTCTTTCAAAGGGTCTGTAGATTCTGTCAGCTTCCCTGTTAAGTTCCTGTGTTGCTTCATGGAAAAAGGGTTGGCACTGTAAAGCTCTACACACTATTATGTCCTTCAAAGTGAGAGAGGCATGTTAACACAGACTTCAATCTGCCATCTTGGAAAAAAAAAAAAGCACCCTTTGAAAAATTATTTTAAAGTGTTCTTCTGTTATGGGCTGAATTGTGTATCTCCAAATTTCATATGTTAAAGCCCCAACCCTCCACGTGAATGTATTTGGAAATAAGGTCTTTAAAAAAGTAATTACGGATAAATTAGGTAACAAAAGTAGGGCCTTAATCCCATAGAATTGGTGTACTTATCTTTTTAATCCTTAATTGCTATATATTAGTTATGCATATTTATGGGGTACATGTGATATTTTAATACCTGTATACAATATGTAATGATCAAATCAGGGCAATTGGGCTATCCATGAACTGAAACATTTATCTTTTCTTTGTGTTGGGAACATTGCAATTCTTCTTTTCTAGCTATTTTGAAATATACAATGAATTATTGTTAACTATAATTTTCCTACTGTACTGCTGATACTACAACTTATTAGTTCTATCTAACTGTATGTTCATATCCGCTAACCAACTGGTATACATATAAGAAGAGACATCAGGGATATGCATGTATAGAGAAAAGGCCATGTGAGTACAGCAAGAAGGCAGTCATCTGCAAGATCAGGGGAAAGGTATCAGGAGAAACGAAACTAGCCAACAGCTTGATCTTGGATTTCCAGCCTCCAGAACTATGAGAAAATAAATTTCTGTTGTGTAAGCCACCTAGTTTGTGTTATTTTATTTTTGTAGCTCTAACAAACTAATACATACATAATGTTTCTTACCAGGAATTGAAATATTCGTTAATGTACAAGCTTTACTTTCTACTGTTTTAATTATTTTTTATTTGTCCATTATATAACCTTCAACCATTCTAAGTCACCATGTTTTACAAATACAGTACTCTTGTCTATGAACTATAGGAGCCTTTTTCTTTTATTAGCTAATAGGTAGAGTTATTCTCACAATACTTATTAAAGTTATAAATGTTTGATCTTTCTACCTTGTTTTATACAATGCTTTCTCTTTTAGTGGATTTTACATTTATTCGTTCTCTGTTTCAGTGTTGTAATACTTCTGCTGTTGTAAATCATTATTCCATTATAATATCACAGGTAGTTTATACTACATTGGGCAATCTTTGAGATGTCACTTACTTATTTGCAGCCCATTACCAAAGGTGAGAAAAATCAGTGCACATAAACTTTCTTGATCTCTTCATTTTAATGGACTCATTTTAAAATTTGTACTTCTATTGATTATCATTAAATAATTATGGTCTATTATTTGATATATCAGGTTTGAATTTTGTCCCCAGTTGATGGATGGAAAATATTTCTTTTCTCTTCTTTTTTTTTTTTTTTTTTTTTTTTTTTTTTTTTTTATTATACTTTAAGTTCTAGGGTACATGTGCATAACGTGCAGGTTTGTTACATATGTATACTTATGCCATGTTGGTGTGCTGCACCCATCAACTCGTCAGCACCCATCAATTCATCATTTATATCTTGTATAACTCCCCAATGCAAGCCCTCCCTCCTCCCCCCTCCCCCCTCCCCATGATAGGCCCCAGTGCGTGATGTTCCCCTTCCCGAGTCCAAGTGATCTCATTGTTCAGTTCCCACCTATGAGTGAGAACATGCGGTGTTTGGTTTTCTGTTCTTGTGATAGTTTGCTAAGAATGATGGTTTCCAGCTGCATCCATGTCCCTACAAAGGACGCAAACTCATCCTTTTTTATGGCTGCATAGTATTCCATGGTGTATATGTGCCACATTTTCTTAATCCAGTCTGTCACAGATGGACATTTGGGTTGATTCCAAGTCTTTGCTATTGTGAATAGTGCCGCAATAAACATACGTGTACATGTGTCTTTGTAGTAGAATAATTTATAATCCTTTGGGTATATACCCAGTAGTGGGATGGCTGGGTCATATGGTACATCTAGTTCTAGATCCTTGAGGAATTGCCATACTGTTTTCCATAATGGTTGAACTAGTTTACAATCCCACCAACAGTGTAAAAGTGTTCCTATTTCTCCACATCCTCTCCAACACCTGTTGTTTCCTGACTTCTTAATGATTGCCATTCTAACTGGTGTGAGATGGTATCTCATTGTGGTTTTGATTTGCATTTCTCTGATGGCGAGTGATGATGAGCATTTTTTCATGTGTCTGTTGGCTGTATGAATATCTTCTTTTGAGAAATGTCTGTTCATATCCTTTCCCCACTTTTTGATGGGGTTGTTTGTTTTTTTCTCGTATATTTGTTTGAGTTCTTTGTAGATTCTGGATATTAGCCCTTTGTCAGATGAGTAGGTTGCAAACATTTTCTCCCATTCTGTAGGTTGCCTGTTCACTCTGATGGTAGTTTCTTTTGCTGTGCAAAAGCTCTTTAGTTTAATTAGATCCCATTTGTCAATTTTTGCTTTTGCTGTCGTTGCTTTTGGTGTTTTAGACATGAATTCCTTACCCATGCCTATGTCCTGAATGGTACTACCTAGATTTTCTTCTAGGGTTTTTATGGTATTAGGTCTAACATTTAAGTCTCTAATCCATCTTGAATTAATCTTCGTATAAGGGGTAAGGAAAGGATCCAGTTTCAGCTTTCTACTTATGGCTAGCCAATTTTCCCAGCACCATTTATTAAATAGGGAATCCTTTCCCCATTTCTTGTTTCTCTCAGGTTTGTCAAAGATCAGATGGCTGTAGATGTGTGGTATTATTTCTGAGGACTCTGTTCTGTTCCATTGGTCTATATCTCTGTTTTGGTACCAGTACCATGCTGTTTTGGTGACTGTAGCCTTGTAGTATAGTTTGAAGTCAGGTAGCGTGACACCTCCAGCTTTGTCCTTTTGACTTAGGATTGTCTTGGCAATGCGGGCTCTTTTTTGGTTCCATATGAACTTTAAAGCAGTTTTTTCCAATTCTGTGAAGAAACTCATTGGTAGCTTGATGGGGATGGCATTGAATCTATAAATAACCTTGGGCAGTATGGCCATTTTCACGATATTGATTCTTCCTATCCATGAGCATGGTATGTTCTTCCATTTGTTTGTGTCCTCTTTGATTTCACTGAGCAGTGGTTTGTAGTTCTCCTTGAAGAGGTCCTTTACATCCCTTGTAAGCTGGATTCCTAGGTATTTTATTCTCTTTGAAGCAATTGTGAATGGAAGTTCATTCCTGATTTGGCTCTCTGCTTGTCTGTTACTGGTGTATAAGAATGCTTGTGATTTTTGCACATTAATTTTGTATCCTGAGACTTTGCTGAAGTTGCTTATCAGCTTAAGGAGATTTTGGGCTGAGACGATGGGGTTTTCTAAATATACAATCATGTCATCTGCAAACAGGGACAATTTGACTTCTTCTTTTCCTAACTGGATACCCTTGATTTCTTTCTCTTGACTGATTGCCCTAGCCAGAACTTCCAACACTATGTTGAATAGGAGTGGTGAGAGAGGGCATCCCTGTCTTGTGCCAGGTTTCAAAGGGAATTTTTCCAGTTTTTGCCCATTCAGTATGATATTAGCTGTGGGTTTGTCATAAATAGCTCTTATTATTTTGAGGTACGTTCCATCAATACCGAATTTATTGAGCGTTTTTAGCATGAAGGGCTGTTGAATTTTGTCAAAAGCCTTTTCTGCATCTATTGAGACAATCATGTGGTTCTTGTCTTTGGTTCTGTTTATATGCTGGATTACGTTTATTGATTTGCGAATGTTGAACCAGCCTTGCATCCCAGGGATGAAGCCCACTTGATCATGGTGGATAAGCTTTTTGATGTGCTGCTGAATCCGGTTTGCCAATATTTTATTGAGAATTTTTGCATCAATGTTCATCAGGGATATTGGTCTAAAATTCTCTTTTTTTGATGTGTCTCTGCCAGGCTTTGGTATCAGGATGATGTTGGCCTCATAAAATGAGTTAGGGAGAATTCCCTCTTTTTCTATTGATTGGAATAGTTTCAGAAGGAATGGTACCAGCTCCTCCTTGTACCTCTGGTAGAATTCAGCTGTGAATCCATCTGGTCCTGGACTTTTTTTGGTGGGTAGGCTATTAATTGTTGCCTCAATTTCAGAGCCTACTATTGGTCTATTCAGGGATTCAACTTCTTCCTGGTTTAGCCTTGGGAGAGTGTAAGTGTCCAGGAATTTATCCATTTCTTCTAGATTTTCTAGTTGATTTGCGTAGAGGCGTTTATAGTATTCTCTGATGGTAGTTTGTATTTCTGTGGGGTCAGTGGTGATATCCCCTTTATCATTTTTTATTGCATCTATTTGATTCCTCTCTCTTTTCTTCTTTATTAGCCTTGCTAGCGGTCTGTCAATTTTGTTGATCTTTTCAAAAAACCAACTCCTGGATTCATTGATTTTTTGGAGGGATTTTGTGTCTCTATCTCCTTCAGTTCGGCTCTGATCTTAGTTATTTCTTGCCTTCTGCTAGCTTTTGAATGTGTTTGCTCTTGCCTCTCTAGTTCTTTTAATTGTGATGTTAGAGTGTCAATTTTAGATCTTTCCTGCTTTCTCTTGTGGGCATTTAGTGCTATAAATTTCCCTCTACACACTGCTTTAAATGTGTCCCAGAGATTCTGGTATGTTGTATCTTTGTTCTCATTGGTTTCAAAGAACATCTTTATTTCCGCTTTCATTTCGTTATGTACCCAGTAGTCATTCAGGAGCAGGTTGTTCAGTTTCCATGTAGTTGAGCGGTTTTGATTGAGTTTCTTAGTCCTGAGTTCTAGTTTGATTGCACTGTGGTCTGAGAGACAGTTTGTTATAATTTCTGTTCTTTTACATTTGCTGAGGAGTGCTTTACTTCCAATTATGTGGTCAATTTTGGAATAAGTGCGATGTGGTGCTGAGAAGAATGTATATTCTGTTGATTTGGGGTGGAGAGTTCTATAGATGTCTATTAGGTCCGCTTGGTGCAGAGATGAGTTCAATTCCTGGATATCCTTGTTAACTTTCTGTCTCGTTGATCTGTCTAATGTTGACAGCGGAGTGTTGAAGTCTCCCATTATTATTGTATGGGAGTCTAAGTCTCTTTGTAAGTCTCTACGGACTTGCTTTATGAATCTGGGTGCTCCTGTATTGGGTGCATATATATTTAGGAGAGTTAGCTCTTCCTGTTGAATTGATCCCTTTACCATTATGTAATGGCCTTCTTTGTCTCTTTTGATCTTTGATGGTTTAAAGTCTGTTTTATCAGAGACAAGGATTGCAACCCCTGCTTTTTTTTGTTCTCCATTTGCTTGGTAGATCTTCCTCCATCCCTTTATTTTGAGCCTATGTATGTCTCTGCATGTGAGATGGGTCTCCTGAATACAGCAGACTGATGGGTCTTGACTCTTTATCCAGTTTGCCAGTCTGTGTCTTTTAATTGGAGCATTTAGTCCATTAACATTTAAGGTTAATATTGTTATGTGTGAACTTGATCCTGCCATTATGATATTAAGTGGTTATTTTGCTCGTTAGTCGATGCAGTTTCTTCCTAGCCTCGATGGTCTTTACATTTTGGCATGCTTTTGTGATGGCTGGTACCGGTTGTTCCTTTCCATGTTTAGGGCTTCCTTCAGGGTCTCTTGTAAGGCAGGCCTGGTGGTGACAAAATCTCTAAGCATTTGCTTATCTGTAAAGGATTTTATTTCTCCTTCACTTATGAAACTTAGTTTGGCTGGATATGAAATTTTAGGTTTAAAATTCTTTTCTTTAAGAACGCTGAATATTGGCCCCCACTCTCTTCTGGCTTGTAGAGTTTCTGCCGAGAGATCTGCTGTTATTCTGATGGGCTTCCCTTTGTGGGTTACCCGACCTTTCTCTCTGGCTGCCCTTAAGATTTTTTCCTTCATTTCAACTTTGGTGAATCTGGCAATGATGTGTCTTGGAGTTGCTCTTCTGGAGGAGTATCTTTGTGGCGTTCTCTGTATTTCCTGAATTTGAATGTTGTCCTGCCCTACTAGGTTGGGGAAGTTCTCCTGGATGATATCCTGAAGAGTGTTTTCCAACTTGGTTCCATTTTCCCCCTCACTTTCAGGAACCCCAATCAGACGTAGATTTGGTCTTTTTACGTAATCCCATACTTCTTGCAGGCTTTGCTCATTTCTTTTTCTTCTTTTTTCTTTTGGTTTCTCTTCTCGCTTCATTTCATTCATTTGATCTTCAATCGCTGATACTCTTTCTTCCAGTTGATCGAGTCGGTTACTGAAGCTTGTGCATTTGTCACGTATTTCTCGTGTCATGGTTTTCATCTCTGTCATTTCGTTTATGATCTTCTCTGCATTAATGAGTCTAGCTGTCAATTCTTCCACTCTTTTTTCAAGATTTTTAGTTTCTTTGCGCTGGGTACGTAATTCCTCCTTTAGCTCTGATAAGTTTGATGGACTGAAGCCTTCTTCTCTCCTCTCGTCCAAGTCATTCTCTGACCAGCTTTGATCCGTTGCTGGCGATGGGCTGCGCTCCTTTGCAGGGGGAGATGCGCTCTTATTTTTTGAATTTCCAGCTTTTTTGCCCTGCTTCTTCCCCATCTTTGTGGTTTTATCTGTCTCTGGTCTTTGATGGTGGTGACGTACTGATGGGGTTTTGGTATAGGTGTCCTTCCCGTTTGATAGTTTTCCTTCTGACAGTCAGAAGGACTGTCTGTTGGTCTGTTGGAGATTGCTTGAGGTCCACTCCAGACCCTGTTTGCCTGGGTAACAGCAGCAGAGGTTGCCGAAGATAGAATATTGCTGAACAGCGAGTGTACCTGTCTGATTCTTCCTTTGGAAGTTTCCTCTCAGGGGTGTACTCCACCCTCTGAGGTGTGGGGTGTCAGACTGCCCCTAGTGGGGGATTTCTCCCAGCTAGGCTACTCAGGGGTCAGAGACACACCTGAGCAGGCAGTCTGTCCGTTCTCAGATCTCAACCTCCGCGTTGGGAGATCCACGGCTCTCCCCAAAGCTGTCAGACAGAGTCGTTCGCGTCTGCACCGGCTCCCGCTACTTCCCCTGTTGGTCTTCAGCTGTGCGCTGTCCCCAGAGGTGGAGACTACAGAGACAGGTAGGCTTCCTTGAGCTGCTGTGAGCTCCACCCAGTTCGAGCTTCCCAGCGGCTTTGTTTACCTACTTAAGCCTCAGCAATGGCGGGCGCCCCTCCCCCAGCCTCGCTGCTGCCTTGCGGATAGA